>NW_010526863.1:0-38371 GCF_000687285.1 Phaethon lepturus
TGTCTAAGCCACGAGCTGCCTGTTTCTCCAGAAGAATGCTGTGGGAGACAGCATCAAAGGCTTTGCTGAAGTCCAGGTAGACAATATCCACAGCGTTTCTCTCATCCACTAGGCGCGTTCACCTTGTCATAGAAGGAGATCAGGTTGGTCAAGCAGGACCTGCTTTTCATGAACCCATGCTGACTGGGCCTGATCCCTTGGTTGTTCTGCACATACCCTGTGAAAACCCTCAAGATGAATCGCTCCATAATCTTCCCCAGTACCGAGATCAGGCTGACAGGCCTGTAGTTCCCAGCATCCTCCTTCTGGCCTTTCTTGTAGTTGGGCATCACATTGGCAAGCCTCCAGTCGTCTGGAGTGTCCCGTTTAACCAGGCCTGCTCATAAATGATGGAGAGTGGCTTGGCAAACTCTTTCACTAGCTCCATCAGAACTCTTGGGTAAATCCCATCCGGCCCCATAGACGTGTGTGTGTCCAGGTGGCGTAGCAGGTTGTTAACTGCTTCCTCCTGGATTACAGGGGGTTTATTCTGTTCTCCATCCCCATCTTCCAGCTCAGGGGGCTGAATACCCTGAGGATACCTGGTCTGACTGTTAAAGACTGAGGCAAAGAAGGCATTAAGTACCTTAAACTTGTCCTCATCCTTGGTGACAATGTTCCCCTGCACATCCAATAAGGCATGGAGATTCTCTTTGGTTCTCTTCTTCTTGTTAATATATCTTTTAAAAAAAATTTTTGTTATCCCTTATGACTGTGGCCAGCTTGAGTTCTAGCTGGACTTTTGCCTTTCTCGTTTTGTCTCTTCATGACCTAACAAGATCCCTGTACTCTTCTTGAGTTGCCTGCCCCTTCCTCCAAAGATTGTAAACTCAAAAAACTTTTTAACTTGAGTCCCATCAAAATCTCCCTGCTCAGCCAGGCTGGTCCTCTTCCCCATCAGCTCGTCTTGCGTCATATGGGGACCACCTGCTCCTGCGTCTTTAAGATTTCCTTTTTGAAGACTGTCCAGCCTTCCTTTGACCCCTTTGCCCTTCAGGACTGCTTCCCGAGGGACTCTCTCAACCAGTGTCCTGAATAGGCTGAAGTCTGTACTCCAGAATTCCATGGTAGTGGTTTTGCTGACCCTCTCCTTTCTTCACCAAGAAAAGATAATTTCATTCATAGCAAATAAAAATGAAATGTACAGGGTATGGCAGGAACTCACCTCATCATATTCTTTTTACTTTTTTGACAATGGAAATCAATGAGTTCAGAAGCAGAAGGCATATAGGATTTTGATCCAAGTAAGATATTCTTGAATTTTTATGACTATGCAATTAAGCCTGGAAATGGACAGAAATTTCACTTAAACTCTGTACCAGTCCCTAATTGTCTGTAAGTCATTACTGGGCTGTGGGCAACATTATGACTTGCTCTCCATTTTGACCCAAAGTTCTTATTTGCCTTTGGCCATGAGAAATGTTGCCCTTGTGAGGTATGATCTGCAGATCACTATACTAAGAAGCCTTTGTATTGTCAGAATGATTCAAAGAGTACTTCATACAAATGAGTGAAGCCGATAGCAAGGGCAAACTCTACAGACTTTCTGATCAGCCTCTTCCAGTGTTTGGCAACATCCACAGTGAAAACCAACTTTTCTTCTGTTGACTAACAAGCTTTTTTACATTATTTTTTGGGGGATTTTAAATTCAATTTCCATTCTACTGCAGTGTGTCTTTCACTTTGGGGAGGGGAAGGGGTCTTTTTGTCTTGAATTGTTTGGAAGTAAGACAGAATAGAAGAATAAGTTATGCTCTCTTTTCAGCTACCCTTCCCTCCACTTGAGATACTTATCTTATCTAAGTTTCTCTGAGATCTAACTAAGATGGAAAAAATCTTACAGCATTTTCCAGCAAACCTTTACAGCATTTTCCAGTGAAATGGTGCACTGAATAGGGGTTTTATGTGTTTGAACGTTTTCTGGAATCAGGGTTTAAAGCCAAGAAAATACTTAGGGTCCTTTTTTCTTCAGTGAAAAAAAAACCAACCCAACCAAAACCAACCTTCACTGAAGTTTTCAATAAGAATCCCAAGTTGCAGTCTTAAGTCACAGAGAAAAAACATCCACTTCTTGAATCAAAGGAACAGCTTCAGTAATAGGCAGTTCTAGCAGATTGCCACGTTTTCTAGAGATCAGGCATTAGAGGGGAATGCAAACACCAAGTTGTTGTTTATGTATTGTGCATATGCTTATACATACAATGAAACAGCCAACCATAAAAAAAAAAAGCAACAAAACCCAAAAAACCCAAAACAATAAAAAACCCTCAACATTTGAAATTAACTTCACACTGCCAAACATGCTTCTAAAACACTGATATAAATAACAACAAATCAATATCCTCTAGTACTGAGAATATGAATTTATTCCATCAGGCTTTGTAGCACTGCACAAGTAATGGAAAGGCTTTTATTCAATTCAGAGTGCACTTGGATAAATGAGAGGTCACCCACAATCTGTTCCCTGCAGGTCTGTGGTTTCTATTAGAATAATGTAACTTCTCCAACTTAGTTGCTGGCTAATGGATCTTTCAACTTTTAGAATGAAACCTTCACAAAGCATATAAGCTTGCTAAGTAAATTTTGTTTCATCTGATATTATCAAATATGAAATAAATGGCGGTATTCTTTTATGCCTTTCTCATTTTTTAAAGCAGGATTTTTTTCTGTTGTCTAAAAGGATGAAGACTATTTTATGTACAGGATTATTTCAATAATATATGAGACAACCTGCAAAAATGCAATGTAATTCTCTGTGTGAGGATGCACTGTAGTATTTTAAGTGATGTAATTTAAGTCATAGAGTTTGTTTTCCTTGTAAGAGAAGAAAGGCTTTTACAGTTGAAAAGTTCTCAAGTATTTAATCTAGTATTGGGAGTCTTTCAAAATGACACATGAACACTTTCAATCTTAGAAAAGAAGAATAGTAAATAAAATTATTTATATTGGATTGAATCAGATTCATCTAACTTTTAGTACTAAAATAGGATAGTTGAGCTAAGGGTTTGGTTGCCATAAACTCGTTATAAAGTAAATGGACAGAGGTAATTATTTTTTATCTGAATTATTCTTTAAAACTGCCCATCTCCCAGCATAATCCATACTCGCAATATAAGCACCTCATTTATGAGCCTACAATTATGTGGAATAAATCCAGATCAAAATAGTTAACTATTTCCTGTGATTTTTGTAGAAAAATTCTACTGTAGTGTAAGGAAGGGAAGGAAGGGAAGGAAGGGAAGGAAGGGAAGGGAGGAAGGGAGGGAGGGAGGGAGGCAGGGAGGAAGGAAGGAAGGAAGGAAGGAAAGAAAAAGGGGCACCTCAAAATGCTTTGAGTAAGTAAAATTCACCAGTAATATGAATTTCAACATAAAATATGGTGATTGATAATAGCAACATATTTTCAATGTTTTACCTATAAAAGAAAGCCAAAACTAACTGCTTTAATTTTACATATAAAGAAAAAGGGGCACCTCAAAATGCTTTGAGTAAGTAAAATTCACCAGTAATATGAATTTCAACATAAAATATGGTGATTGATAATAGCAACATATTTTCAATGTTTTACCTATAAAAGAAAGCCAAAACTAACTGCTTTAATTTTACATATAAACTTCCCGCAGTCAGAATGTTAGGAGAAGACAAGTAGAAATTAAATATCAGTTATCCTTGTAGTTTTACTTCTCCAGAGACAGATGTTGTGTTGATTTTTCATGAAGGTGTGGTTACTAGGTCACTCTTTTCATAAGTTTTAACAAATATAAGCTAACAATTTTTTGTATGTTAGTGGGAGTGGAAGAATAGTTCTCCTGGTTTCAGGTGGGATAGAGTTAAATTGTTTAACTGAACTGAATATTCTTGTGATCATATAATCCTAATCGCCTTTGTCTCTTCGTAATTCTTTCTTTTGGGAAAAAAATACATTATAAAAAAGCAGAAATGAGGATAGCTATACCAAAGAGCTTTTATACATCTTGCTGGAACTGCCTTTTGCTTTCCATTCACAGGAGAAAGATGGTTGTTCTTCCTATAATAATATGAAATCCAACCTTGTGGGGATCTTCAAATTTGTTTTAGCACAAGCTTTTTGTTTATTTTCTTGAGTTTTTTGCATAAGATTAATACTATCATTTAATATTTATAAGAAACTGAAACACTTGCTAATAATAATAGACTGTTGTATCTTTGAAGTACTTCTTGCTTTCAAGGAATAGATACTATGAGAATTTATTGCCAACACTTCTATTAAAATTCAAATTTTAAACTAGATCTGGTCAGATTTATCCTGTCTAACACTCAGGAACCGTTCAAGTGAAAACAGTGGTCTAAATTGTAGCCCTACAAAACGACACATTATTCCAAGACATTCAAATAATCAAGAGGAATATCTTTGGATTTTCAGTCAGTTTCTTTCCTGCTTCTCCTTGCTTCAGAAGAATAACAATTAGTTATTCATTTAAACCAGCTGCAACTTTAAACCCCAATAATTTGTCCATACTTCACTGTTTTCTAGTCCACAGACTCATGGGTATATATTAACCAGAAATTCTTGTGCACCTGGAACAAATAAGCATAAAGCACCTCCAGCATAGTCTGTAATTACAGTATATGACGAGTTGCTACTCTAGTCAGATAAGTAGTAGAACAAGATGCAGCTGTTGGTTGTTCCAGAGACCAACGGGGACACCACCTGCGTGCGGTGCGACCAGATGAGCGACCTGCTTAGCCTGGGGCAGAGCTGAAAGAGGAAGTGGAGACGCTGAGGAGCATCGGGGCGGGGGGGGGAGAGAGAGAGAGATGTGAAATATGTTCATCTGATTCGTGTGATGAAGTGTAACCTTCTGTACTTTTATGGATTTCTCCTGCACCATAAAAAGGGGTATTTTACAGGAGAAAGTTAAACTACTTTGCTGGTATATCAGCTCAAACCAATTTGACCACTGACCGCATGGTATTGTGTAAAGAGAAACTTGTAAAGTGCATGCATAAAGTTTGGGGTCATCCTGGGGGCACGCTGAGGAAGATTCGAGAAGACTCTGGAAGGAGAAGAGGGCATGCGCCGAAGAAGACACGCCTGTTCATTAATATGTATTAGCAGACAAGATATAAACCAAGAACAGGAACTGTACCACGTGCGTCTTGGTGGAGCGGAGACTCCCGGCGCACCCAAAGCTGTTTGCTTGCCTTTATTTGCTTAATAATTGTAAATTTGAATTGGAATCCTGTTTGGGACTAAATCATTTACCACAGAGAGATTGGTGGAACCGCACCCGGCCATCCCTGAGGCAGAGGCAGCCGGGGGAGGCTCCCCCAAGAGCCTCTTGCTGCCGGGCAGAAGGAGAGGATCTAAGAGATGAGGGGAAATGGAAGCAGGTCCCTCCTCGGAGAGGTCGGCGAATTCCCTCCCAGCCTCCGTCACCGTCCCAGCTGCCCTTACACAACAGGTATGGGGCTCTGGAACTTAAGGGACAGGAACATGAGGACCCTGACGAAGGTCCGTCCAAGGGGGTGCCTATGGTGAGTCAACCAGCCCCACGCATCAAGACGTCCTGTGTTAAGAAAAAAAGGAGGGTAATTGTCATAGGCAACTCCCTTCTGAGGGGTACGGAGGGCCCAATATGTCGACCAGACCCAACTCACAGGGAAGTCTGCTGCCTCCCTGGGGCCCGGGTGAGAGACGTCACCAGGAAACTCCCTGGTCTGGTTCAGCCCACTGATTACTACCCACTGTTGGTCGTACAGGTTGGCAACAAGTGTAAAGTGTAAAGTTATCTGAAGTGTAAAGTTATCTGAAGAGCTATACTCTAAATGAAAACCTCTGTCCTTAATTATCATCACAGTGCTTTTGTTTTTGTTGAAATTGGAGCTACAGTTTCCTCAGCTTGAAAGGAAAAAGTAGTGTTAAAGAATTTCTGCAGCTAATTCTCAAATGTGGAATTTTCATGATCCGAAACAGCTTTAGATAGTGACCCTTAGAAAATGATCTAAAATCCACTTTCTTTTCTTGTTCATGAGACAATTAGAATCTAATGATGTTACTTATCTGTGTGGCAAACCAAAATATGTTATCACTGTTCAAGCTCTTTATTGATTAAGACATCTGAGACAACAATCCTGATTACAACATCAGGTAATACTGCTTTGTAACTTCTATTACTGAATAGAAGCCCAGGAGATAAATGTGAGGATAAATGGTCTTTTTTCATAAATTACTTTGTTCAAATGCAAATAAGTAAAAATAGGCCAAATAAGGTACTAGCAATAGAAATGCAAGTAGATATGAAAAAGGGAAGATAAGGCATATCTGAGCTTAAAGATTTTGTACTGGGTTATAACTCTGGTGTCATCAACTCAAGCCCCCAGCTACAGCAGGAAACGATGTTATACGGTACCTAACAAAAGTTTAGACAAAACTGACTAATTATAAGGAAGACAGAAATAATTCTGTTTCTGCTGGTTTAGAAAAGACCAAGTTTGTCACAGGACATGACAAGAGTTCTAAGGAAGGCTCCCAGAAAAAAGGCAATAATACTGTTTTCCTTATCAAGAGGAATAAAACAATTAACGCCACTAAGAATTTTTTTGTCTAGACATTAGGAAAAATAAATAAATCTAGTAAACCGTGCAATTAACTGTAATGGGAAGTTGGTACAGTTTTAACCGTTTGACTTGTTTTTTAAAAATAGGCTAAAATCTGTCATGAGTGTTCTTGCCATGGTGTCTGGGCATGGTCTGGGTGAATTTTCATTGCCAGTTCCAGCCTGATTTTGTATGATTCTGTTTACAAGTTGACAAAGTTCTACTTTTAAACTAATTACATTTTTAGATCCTGTTCTTTTTCAAAAGATGACTAGAAATCTAATTTTGAGCACAAATATATAGTTTGTCTGTTATCAGCCCCCCTTTAAACTTTAGCAAACTATGATCTCTTGAAGCCTTCCAGTGAGTCAGAATATCCATTCTTGTGACTATTCTAATAGCTTTCTTGTTTACTCACTGTTGATTGAATGAGCTGTTTTGAGCACAGGTTAATGGAAAACGTGTTCTCACCAATGTTTGGTATAATCACAATGATACTTCCCAGTTCCTACAGCAGATCTTGAATCTGTTTGACACTAATACGTGTTTGACGGATACACTGTCTTACTACAAAGGGACTCATGTTCATTGTGGGTTCCATTCAGGGAGAGTGCTGTCATGTCTGGGCATGACATGCAGGCACCTTTCTTGTGTTTAAGTTAAAGCAAGCAATAAAAAGTTTGTAAGAAGTCAGAATTCAGTTCCTTCTCATCACATGGTAAAAACAGGTCATTCTTTACCTCTTTCATTTCCTCCTCATGATCTCCCAACACGTACAAGATAGTCCCTGACACAGTCTACATTTTGTCTTGCTTTGACTATCTAAAAGTTAGGTGGTCTATTTGTCTTTGTTCCTTCTGTAAATAAAGAAAATGTGAAGACACTAACTCAACAATAAGTGTTTAGTGTAGCTGTGATAAACTTATCTCTACAATGAATATAGAGGAAACCTAAACATCTTATTTACACAACTTCCAACAGCTTTAGATATCTATAGATAAATTGTAGGGCAGTCTGCAGAGCCTTCTCTTGGTAATGTTTGAGTAAAAACAACTGATACAATAGAAACTAGGTGTAGACAGTGTGTGTGAACGAAATACTCAAAACTGCCTATTCTGAAAGGCTTGTTGACCAAGAATTAGTAATACTATGAGGAAGATTACAACAGTTTAAAAAAGCCATCAGCAGAATTAAACAGTAATGAGGAGGTTACCTGGAGGCTTTTTAAACAAGGACATCATCATATTGCGGATAAGTTTAGACTGATCAGCAGCACCTATCCAAGGGGGTTTATCCCCTCTAGCAGTGACCCTAGGGCCCCCCAAACCCTGTCCAGGATAAGCAGCACAGCTGGGACCCAGCAACAGGCTGGCAGTGAAAAGGCGGTATGCAGGGACCCCCACCTTGGGGTGTGGGACATGCCTGAGGGTACTTCCTTGCTAGTGAGTGCATCGGCAGTGTGTCAGGAGCAGCAGGAGGGCACACACAGCATGTCTCCTACAGGAGGAGTGTGCACCCATGGGAGCCCCCACAGCTGGGGATGAGGATGAGCCTGTAGCTGTGAGTGCATGCATGTGTATAGGGAACATTAGAACCTTTGGGGATTAGTTATGGAGGAGCAGCGTCAAAGCCCTAAGGAGCACTACCTGCCCAGCGTCCCCTAAGACCTCCCCATAAACTCTGCCCATGCCCTACCCCAGTGGCCCCCTCAACTTGCCCTGGTCCCCAGTGGGGGTTCTGGAAGAGGTCCTGCTCTCCCACCTGGGGAGTCCTGCTCAGCTCCCAGCCTGCATCCCCTTACAGAGCAGTTCTGCTTTTGCTGGTCCCTGACAGGTAGGTGGAATTTGTAGATATTTACTAACATTTGGTAAGTGTCCAGTATGTGGTTTATCTGTTTTATTGGTTATATTGATCCTGAAGGTGTAGTTCACGGATTTCTGATAATTATAATAGTAACTAATCAATAAACCGCTATGATCCTGATTTGATATAAACCACAAGAGGTGAGTAGTTTTTCCCTGCAAGACTAAAGGGAATAAAATACAAACTAAGCACATGGGTTTGCATACTGTATTATTGAATTTAATCGCATAATTATTATTCTGGACCTCAAGGTCACCTGATTCATTTTTTGGAGGGGGGAGGGCAGAGGAAAGTCCTTGTATGCAGTAACAGTACCTCACAAATTTTTGCCATTATCAAATTTTATTAGTAATGATCTTAGCATGAAAAAAAAATATTATTAAACAAGAGTAATTAATTTGTCAGTACTTCATCGGTAACCTTCTTCTAACCTCCTTCCACCTCTACCCCAAGGTAACCATAATCTGTTTTCAGCCAAATGCTATCATGATATATCATAATATGATATTTTATCATAGCAAATTACTTACCGAAATACAAATAGACAGAATATATCATATTTCCTCTTTAAAAACAAATAGTTAACCATCAAAGGGAGGGACTGTATCCATCTACCATAATATCTACAAAGGGGTAACCTTTTCCTTTATGTTATCCCATTTTGCTTGCAGCCCTGCTGGATTAAAAAGCAAACCAAAATGTTCCTCCTGTTGGTCTCAATATCTCATTTTTGAAAATCTGTACATCTTGATCACAAGCCATAATATCATGTACTGATTTTTTGGCCATATTTTTTTAGCAAAAACTTTAATTCCATAAAATCAAATAGATAAAAAATCAACATTGTACTTTACATCATTCCATAGAAAGAAAAAGGAAGAGGAAGAGATTAAAGCATTTTTATTTATCATTTTATGTAATTTATTTGAATTCATGTATGGTTTGCTCTGAGGAATCTTATCTGCAACCAGCATTTCTACTTGTCAAAATTAAGCTGAAAATAAACGTCCCATTTGTTATTTCAAGAAAGAATTAATTTTAAATTACATTTAGCTATCTACAAATTCAGATCTAGTTTGAGATGATTATTCAGTCGAGACAAACATCTTCAGAAAACAATTAATTAAAATGCTTTAGGAATTCATTTAGAGTCATATGACTTTTTGAAAGTACCTTTTCCTGCTTACTGAATATTAAAGAAACCTATGAATTGTCTCTATAGTTATTTAGAGCATATATATAATTCAGGGAATGATCTTGAACACTGGACCCCTATCATCCACACTACTGAAGAGGTATCTCACCCTCTGGCTCTGTTTTTGATTTCTTCAATTTGCTTTATCTAAAATAATCCAAATGGATGTAAACCACTTAGTACCACTTCATTTCAGGATGAGGAATCCTCTTAATTAAGCAGTGTTGACTCTACCTGCATGACTTATCCAAACTGGAGGATAATAACAAGGAGACTAAAAATAGATTAAAGGAATTCCAACACCCCATGACTACCGGATAAAAAAATTCAATGTTTATTCTATTTTCCTCCCATTCGTAGTGGCAATCATCCTGAACCTGTGTCAGGAAAACTAAATCATTTTACAAAAATGTTATTTTTGGAAATTACAATTTTTCTGCACTGGTAGTCAAAAAACATAAGCAAGACAAAACTGATTGTTTCTACTAACAAAATTTCTGTCTATATGTCTTGTATATAATTAGGTAGTTGTTTCAGTTGCCCACACCTGATCATCTTGGTCAATTTGAGATGCTCAACGGATTTAAAACATCCAAGTGGGCCTCAAAGATGATGGAAAATTAATGCCTTTATTTGGGAAGGCAAATGGAGTATAAGCAGTGTCTTCTAGGGCACCTCAAATGCCATTAAACACCAATATCTATATAACTAAGTAGCTCTGTAAGGAGAATTGACCTTAGGTTCCTTTTGTTGTCAAGATTCCAAATACAGTTCATATGACTTTTTTAGAATCCTATTTCAGATGGTGATGAATCACTCCTAACATACCCATTTCTCTCCACTGATCTTAAAAGGAGCTTAAAGACCAGCTCATAGGCATATGGTAAGCCTTTTAATAAGATGAACCTCAACTAGTATTTGTCCAACTAGTCCAACACTGGCACCAGAACACTGAATTAAAAGCAGTAGAACGTGATCAGATAATTCTTATTTTTCCTTTTTCATCTGCAGAATAAGATAGTCTTAGTGGTTAAATACATATTCCGTGGATGAATATGAGAGAAAAATTTGTTTAGTAATATAGTAAATAAAATCTCTGAAAAGACAGGGATACAGTCAGCTTTCAATCTGGCCCCAAATTACTGAAGAGTTGATTCATATTAATGAAAACAAATTTATATTTAGACCCTTTAAAGCAGTCTTTTTCTCCCAGTATAGACTTCAGCAATGTCAGCATCAGACTAGAAATCCAAAACAAAGGGTTTTCTACATCTGAATATGTTGTGGTTTAACCCTGGTAGGCAGCTAGGCACCACACAGCTTCTTGATCATTCCCCCACAGTGGAATGGGGGAGAGAATTAGAAGGGTAAAAGTGAGAAAAATCATGGGTTAAGATAAGACAGTTTAACAGGGAAAACAAAAGCTGCATGAGCAAGCAAAGCAAAATAAGGAATTCATTCACCACTTCCCATGGGCAGGCAGGTGTTCAGCCATCTCCAGGAAAGCAAGGCTCCATCATGTGTAACAATTACTTGGGAAGACAAATGCCATAACTCTGAACATCCCTCTTCCTCCTTCTTCCTCCACCTCAGTTTTTATTTTTGAACATTATGTCATATGGTATGGAAAATCTCTTTGGTTAGTTGGGGTCAACTGTCCCAGCTGTGTTCCCTCCCAACCTCTTTCCCACACCCAGCTTATTCACTGGTGGGTCAATGTGAGGAGCAGAAAACGCCTTGACACTGTGTAAGCACTGTTCAGCAATAGGGGAAACATCTTTGTGTTACCAATCCTTTTTCAGTCACAAATCCAAAACATAGCACCGTACAAGCTACCATCACTGCAGTGATCAGCAAATCTAAAAATATCTCTTCATTTCGCACTTCATTGCTTTATCACTACTTGATAATGTTTTGAGAAAGACACATTTAAGACTAACTGTACTTCTGTTTACTGGCTCAGTTAAAACGGATGGGGGAAGTGTATTTTGGATCAAATTAACAGTGACGGGTTTACATTCCAAACCAAAAAAAAGGCAGGAAAAAAAAGAACGTGAACTAATGATTAATCCTAAAATAATCCATTTGCAATCAACAACAAAACTCATATTTTTTTTTTTAATTATTTGCTGGGAGCAAATTTAATTTCCATTTAAGAAATAAAAACACTTTGAGTGTGAGTCTGTTTATAACGAAGATCTTTGATTTAGTTGCCTGAGAGTGGCATCTAGTACCTTTGGAATTGCCCAAGGGTGTACCAGACATCTGAACGGGATTGATAAACAAGACAAATGACTAAGAGATTTATGTGACAATCCTATATTGCTTCAAAAGTAGTTGACACATACGTGTTATTTCACTCAAAGTTATCTACATATAAGCTTGATGATTAAACCTAGTAACTTAGTTGAATTCTGAGGGAGTTGGCTGATGTAATTTCGAGGGCATTCTCCGTAATCTTTAAACAATCATGGTACATTGGGAGAGGTGCCTGAGGATTGGAGGAGAGTAAAGGTCATTCCTACCTTCAAACATGACGAGAAAAAGAACCCAGGGAACTACAGTCCGGTGAGCCTGATGGAGTAACTAATCCTGGAAACTATTTCCAGGCACATGAAGGACAAAAAAGTCATCAGGAGTAGCCAGCATGAATTCACCAAGGGGAAGTCACACTTCATAGATGATAACCATCTACAATGAAATGTTTGGCTTGGTAGACAAAGGGAGAGCCCTGTATATTTTCTACATTGCATCCAGTAAGTCTTTTGACATTATCTTCCATAAGACTCTCATGAAGAAGCTGAGGAAGTATGGAATGGATGAACAGACAGCGAGGTGTACTGAAAACTGGCTGAACAGCCAGATCCAGAGTGTGGTGATCAGTAGCAGAAAGTATAGCTGAAGGCCAATAACTACTAGTATACCCCAGGGGTCAATACTGGCTCCAATCCTGTTCAACATCTTCATTCATGATCTGGATGATGGGTCAGCGTATACCCTCAGGAAGTCTGCAGGTAACAAAAAAATGAGAGGTATAGCTGATACGCTAGAGGATTGTGCTGCCATCCAGCTGGACCTAAACAGGCGGGAGACATGGGCTGACATCTGGGCCATGAAAAATGGGCCCTGTGAAGTTCAACACGGAGAAGTGTAAAGTCCTATACCTGGGGAAAGCAGCTTTGCAGAAAAGGCCCTGAGCCTCCTGGTGGACAAGTTGAACATAAGCCAGCAATATGCCCTTATGACAAAGGCAACTAGTGGTATACTTACTGAGCTGCGTTAAGAGGCACATTGAGAGCAGGTATTGGGAAGTGTTCTTCCACATCTACTCAGCACAGGTGAGGCCACATCTGGAGTCCTGTGACCAGTTCTGGCTTCCCAGTATAAGGGAGATATGGACCTACTGGTGAGTCCAACAAAGGGCCATAAAGATGATTAAGGGACTGGAGCATCTCTGCTATGGGGAAGTGCTGAGAGAGCTGTGACTGCTTAGCCTAGCAAAGACAAGGATCAGGGGAACTCATCAAGGTGCACAAATCTCTGAAAGCAGGTTGTAAAGAAGATGGAGCCAGGCTCCCTTAACAACATTTGTCAGGAAAGAATGGGAATACTAATATTTACATCATCTGTAAAACTACCTATAAATATTATACTTTATAATATTAAATGAAAACACAGCTATGTGGACTGTTGTTTCATCAAAAATAGCTTATATATATACTGACAGAAATTAACGTATTTAAAAATTTACAGGTATGTAGTATAATACATGAAAACTAGCCTTTTGGCTTGTATACATACATATAAGCCACAAAGAAATATCACGAACAGCTTTGCCTATGGCATAAGTACATAAATATATGCAGAGAAATACATGGTGTATACACATATACACTATTAAGACAAACTACTTTTCCAAACAGTAGGAAAAATAGCCAGGCTATGAATGACTTTGTGGAGCTACATGACATGTTCCTTTCTTTTTCTAAAAGCTATGTTAACCTGGCAATTAAATCAGAGCAGATTAGAGATGTAATTAACCCTGAATTCACTAAATAGTCTAAATGTTAACTTCTCAACAACATGGGTTTTTCTATATGGAAATGTGTGTACTTTGATATATTATACTACAGAAGACATTGAAACTGCTGTGAATGAAGTTTTGTTGGGGAAAGATGCTACTGAAGGGTAAATTTGGGGTCAAAATCATAAAGGTAGCTAAATAAGTCCAATTTATGCAAGGATTTCTCACAATTACACTAAGATGGAAAGTGTGTAGATTCATGAATTACATTTAACAAACCACCGCTTCCCAAGGTGTGGGTATTCTTCCATTAGTAAGAATACATTAGTATTCTACTCTGTAGTAATTAATTAAAAGACACATGCTGAACAAATTACTTAGTTCCTAAGGAACTGAAACTTGGCAGGAACATCTGCTTTTTTTCTAAAGTCAGAGAAAAAAAATGCATTGTTACATTGCCTTGTTTAGTCCCAGGAACTAAAGGAGAATATAGGGTTTCTGACCTCAGAAAGTAATTTGTCCTGCAGTAATAGTAATACTTTTGGCCATTTGACCACATTACAAATGCTCAAGGATTTCTTAGTGTGTGTGTACTTAGATGTGTAGAAGAGATGGCTACCTGATATTTTTCCAGATGACTGGATACATTTTCTCTTCCTAGAATTTTTTTGCAGTTTCAGTTGGTTGGAGTTACTCCTGATAGCATATTCTAAAGTTACATGTCTCCAATGCCTCCCTTTCAATGTTTGGTGAAAAGACCTTAGCATACTGGGGGTTCAGCCAGCACTATCCAGGATCTGAGTGGTGGTAGCCAGTACATTCAAAGGGAGAATGTGAATCCTATGATGCCTTATCTGGCTCAGAAATTAATGCTACCATGTTCTCTATAATATAAATACTGACAATTTTCTTATGCATCTCAATTAATAGAATATGACCTTACTGTGGCCTTTCAATATATAAAGGGGACTTTTAATAAAGAGAGAAAGAGACCTTTTACCAGGGTCTGCAGGACAAGAAGCGATGGTTTTAAACTGAAAGAGGGTAGATTTAGATCAGAGATAAGGAAGACATATATTGCAATGAAGGTGATGAGGCACTGGAACAGGTTTCCCAGAAAAGTTGTGGATTCCCCATCCCTGGCAACATTCAAGGTCAGATTGGATGTGGCTTTGAGCAGCCTGATCTTGTGAAAGGTGCCCCTGCCCATGGCGGGAGGGTTGGAACTGCATGATCTTTAAAGATCAGGAGGGTAACTAATGGATCTGTTTTATTAGAGCAAAATCAAATAGAAATATTTTAAATTTCAATATATGGATATTATATATGCATGTTATATTTTGTGTGTATATATATATTATATAATATATTTCTCCTGAGGACATTTCAGCTTCTCTTATTTTCATGCTTTCTTGTAGTGGGAATCAGGTAGTAGTCCTCTCAATATCTGGGTAAAAAAGCAAGCAAGAAAGAAAAGAAAGGAAAGAATACTTGTTACCCTACTGTGGTTGAAAACTTTGCATAAATTATCCCTATTGTGATGAATCCAATCTTTTAATTCTGCTGAGAAGGCACTTAAAGAAATTCCATCTCCAAGCAAATGTTTTTAATTAAGTTCCCGCATGCACATTTTTGCAAGCAAATGACAGCTTTTCAGGAATGTGTGTGAACCATCTTATGGCACTTTTTCCTTTTGATTTCTGTGACACTCTAACCAACATAATTGTATCTCCAAATAAATCTAAGAAAGAAAAAAAATAGAAGATACAACAAAAAGATGATATGATGATGCTGATAAAGACAATACTGTTGCAGCTATGGTGTTTGACAGCAGACTGCTACTGTTCCATACTGATTTTTTGATTTTATTTTATTTTTTCCATTGTGATAACCTCATTTTTGGGGGCTATATTAATAAACCAAAGTTGTATCTTTACAAAACGCAGAATAGAGATTAGATTTTCATTGCATGCTTTTTTCCAGTAACTGCAACTGAATTCATTAATGGAATGCCAAACTCCACTATTCCATAATAGTCTGAGCTATTTTCTTCTTTAACAAGTGCTTTTAATGGACTAGTCCTTCTTTTTCCTTAATTACTTTTGTTTACTCTGAGTAAACAAAATTCTCAGTTTTTATCTGAGAATCCAAACAAACATCTCACCTCTTCCCTCATACACTGATAATTCTCCTGATGGTCTGCTAAACTCCTGATGGTTTAGATTCATATTTTTGTTAATAGATGTGGAAAATTTTCACACATATGATAAAAAATTATTATTAGAATGTTTGCTTTTAAAAGTTACAAAAAGCAAAGGGATAAATAAAACACTAGTTTTTCAATTATGATTTTCTTCTTAATACCTATTTAATGTTCCAGACCAATAAAGTTTGTTTTCAATAAATTATTTGATTATATACCGCAGAAGACTTAATCTTAACACTGTGATGCAGCTTATGAGCCTCTATAATGAAGGTGGAAGGAGACATCAATATATCAAGAAATTGTTTGAAATATCTTTGTTTAGGATATGAGTAATAGTAAAAGTTCAGCCCTCTTCTGGCCTCTTGAAGAGATTTTAACACTATGTACAGTACCAGACAGTAGTATGAGTCAATAATATGTCAATACCCTAAAGTAATTTACAGTAAAATCATGAGGGAAATACAAATATATAAATAAAAACAAATTCAGCATCTGGAGAGTTATCAAAGATAAACTAATTTAAAATAAAAAATTTAAGCCTCTCTCTTAAAAAAAGTAAAAGGGAAATTCCTTGAGATCCTGAAGCTGAAAGTAAAAAAAAAAAAGAAAATAAAATTAAATTAAAAAGGCCAGTTCCTAATAGATCAAAGCACAGTTGTTAGATTTCATAAAAATCTGAAGCCTAGAAAGAAGTATAACAACTTTGCCTGAATATTTTTATTGTATTGTTCCTAATCCTAATGATCTAATTAAATGCCTTCCAGTTGGAGTGAAAATGTATTTCTGAAGTTACTAGTGTGAGGGAAGAAATAGAGAAGCAATATTTTCCCTTTGTATATATTACCTGTAATGCTGATAAGTATATTTTCAAATTAATGGGTAACTTGTTTATTGTAGTTTGTCATAAGACAATGATAAGGAATGATAAAAAAGTTCTTTAAAGATTGAAGAAGGATATTTATGAGAAAAAAAAAGTAATAGACCTCACCTACTTTTTTTCTTCCTTTGTGTCTTTGTTGATCACAAACTTTGAGAATCCCCCATGTTCCTCCTTCATATTTTTAAATGTTTTCTTAAAGTTCCTTGCTGTTCAATTTCTATTCTCCTCCACTTTTTAAATTAATCTGTATATTATTTTCCAAGAACTATATTTACAAATTAATGTCTCACGCTTTCATTGTTTTTTAAAGGTCATATAAAACCCTTAAATATGCAAGTTACCTTGTAGTCTATAGACATACATAGAAAAGTAAAGGTAAAGTTTTATTAGATGGTATTATGTCAATACACCAAACTTAGAACTGATATCAAACTTCTATTTTCTACTAGGAAAAAAAAAAAAAGCATTTTCACTGTCAGGCAATAGTAGAAGCTTTTACATTTAAGAAACTTAAACTTCTTTGCCAATGTGTTAGAAAGCTAAATGCATACATATATATTTTGAAGTTCACATAGTTCCAGGATAATGTTATGTAATACTGTTTACTGGTATAAAATAGTCCTCTTAACATGGTTGGCTGCTTTTTTTAAATTTCATTGTGTTTCTGTGAAAAAGGTGGAAAATCATGTAAACTTCCCATGAAACCCTAAAACCTGTTGCTTAAGTTAACTACTGCAGAGTTTATATTTTTCTATTTTGTTATGTGACAGTTCAGAATATTATAGGACAGTATAGTGTCTTTATGAAAAATTCACCATACACTTCAAAATATTTAGCATAACATTTATATAAATCATAGAGAGTCATGACAGCAATAATGTTTCAAAATTCAGTGTGTTTAGAGACAAAATCCTTATTTTCAGTTCTTATCTAGGTTTATTTAGGGAAAACTAATTATAAGGCCAAATCTTTGTTTCAGAGAATTTTCTTGTGTCACATCTTCTTTCATTCAGCACATGGAGAAATAGTACTCTTTAATATTGCTACATGTTTTAACGAATGCAGAAAGACAATTCAGTAACACGGATGCACTGTTTTATACAAATATGTCTGTGTACGATATTCAGGTGCATAGGCAAAGTATAGAATCACAGCAAATTAAAACCAATCTTAGAAAAAAAAAAAAGAAAGCTCTCCTGTTCTGAGGATATATTTCAGCTTTTCCCATCTCCACTACAAGAGAGGAATATCTGAATAATTCAGGATGCACAAAAGGAAAATTCCATTAGAAAATTAGACAAAAAGATTGCATACTGGGAAGCTCCTAAGAATTCTTAAGGGTGTTCTCTTCCTGCAATAGACTGTAGATAAATACAAATTAGCACTACCTTTATATTTCTGTTTGATTATTGATATGCATATTCAGACGCTTGTATTTATACATTTATGTATGTCCACTGGACATCTTCAAAAAACCTTGAAATCTTGATCTATGCATCAGGTCAGATGTTGGTGATGGGACTCCAATTCCAAGATGTCTGTAGCACAATTATTTATAAGGTTTATTACTGCCTGATAACTTTCTTATGCTCCCTAATTTGTGTTCCAGGTAAGATACTTGAAAATCCCACCTATCTGCTCACCCTGTGTGCCTATGGTATGGGATACCAAAGCAGGGAAGAGCCAGGGATGCTGTTCTGAAAATTACAGTTCAATCCCTTAATGGGGTTCTAAAGAGTGAGCCTTATATTTAGCATATGAAGATTTTCAGGGATTGTGTCCTTTTCTCTGATATTATCTTTGATCTCAAGCAATTTCTACAAACATGTTAGCAAAGATTATTCAATCTACTTCTATTCATCCTTGTCTCAAACAGGGTAGGTTAAAGTCTGCATTCTCTAATATTGCTTGTGATAGTAGTTTACTTAGAGCTTGAGGGGAAAAAAAAATAAAATTATATGTATATTTTTGTTTCATTCTGATATGCCTCCTTTATACGACCAAAAAATACAGGAAAACAATCTGAAATGGAGTTTTTTTTCTGGGCATGAAATCTCATTTTAAAATGCTGTGTTTCTAATGTCTCTATAGCTCTTTGTTGCTTTGTTCCTCTAATCTGAAAGCTTCTTTGTTCCACTTTATTAAAAGGTGAAAAAGCAGTACTAGAGCTTTGTGACTTAGGAGTTTTGTCTTATCAACAGAGAACAGAAGGAATATTTGGAACCTGTTAGTACCATTCTTTAGAAATTTGCTGTGTCCCTCTCAGTAATGGTGTATATATAGATTTTTTCTTCCCTCTATGGTCTTGCAATAAATTCTGTAATGCTTTTATTTTAGTTCTTTCTGAAAATGTGACATAAGAAATCAATATGTACTTTGAAGAAGAAGGAATTTAATTTTATTTACCTATCTGCATTTTCTAGGTTAAAACCCCATAGCTAATGGACCTTTTTTTAAGGATGTTAAAGATTTTGACTCACATTTTTCCATGCTTCTGACAGTAAATTTACTTAAGCATTTGCAGTGATACATAAAATATAAAGACCTTTAGTTTTATTTTAGGAACCAATTCCGTCTGCTCTGAGCTATGTCTTCCTGGTATACTTGAAGTTTTAATTATATTGGCAGCTAAGAATGTAGACAAACAATTTTCCCTACAATAAAATTCACATTAAAATTGACTAGCATGATTAAGTGAAGTGTCAAGATGATGTTAATATTAATATGGAATCCTGGTATTTCGGAAAACTTATTGAAGGGGAATCCCAAATTTAATAATGGATCAGATTTCCCTGAAGAGAGCTTTTAATCAATAGGAACATGTTGGTAAGTAGTTCTGGTATTTTATCCAATGATTTTTCTACAGAAGGACTATAAAATGAAGTATAATTTATGTACTTATTTTAATAGGCATTCAGTTTTGAGAAAAGATTCCAGGTATGTGAGTATCCAATTACCTACAGGTTCAAGTGAAGTTATGAAAAACATATATCTGAGTTAAAGAGAACACAATATCAGTAAAAAGAAGGAAGAACTGAATGTTCGATGCACGGGAACCAACTGACTTTCAAGGTTATAAATTAAACTTGGGTTATTTAAAGGATTCTTGTAAATTTTAATCAAATGGACCTAAATCAAATAATAAACAGTGGTATTTATGTCATATATATATAAAAATTGTTTCTGCATACTTTCATTCATACTCTTTGCAAATATTATTTCCTTTTCTTTTCTTGACAGATATGAAATACCAATTTAATCAAATCTATATAATCTTAAAATATTCATCTGAGGTGTGGATAAATGAAATAAAGCAATCTAAAATAAATTAGGGATCTCTTTTAGATGTGAGAACTTATCTTCATAGGTTTGGTGAGGAATTCAGACTGGATCCAAACTTTTTTAACACCATCCTAAAAGATCAAATCAATTTCTTACCACAAAATATCATGATAAATATAAACATGATCCAAAATATTTTCTATCTTTTTTTCCACAGTGTTTCCTCTAGCCTACATAGCTGTTAAAAACTAGTTATAGCCAATTTGTAATTATTCTGATGAACAAAATTTCAGCCTCACAGCTAACATCTAAAAATGCTTTAAAAATAAACCTTTTTTGCTTGTTCCAATCACTAACTCATACAATTTTAAGATATAAGGAATATATATCAGGCATATAACCTCAATACATTCTTTGAAAACAGTTATGGAAAGCTACACATGGAAAAATCAGGATACTGTATTTACACAATCAATTATTGAGTAATTCACTATAAATTCTTTCCTCCTCTATTTTTTAAAGCTCTCTAGAGAGGAAAATAGACATTATCTGAAGATAATATGAAATTTGTGTTTGATCAAAAAATAGTTTAATTTATTAACAACAATAACAACATTAAAATAATAATAATGTCTACATTAATATCAGATTTCAAGGTTTTAAGTTAATTAAGGAGAAAAAAAAACTTGAAACAATTTTTGGAAGAGGTTTTTGTGTTACTGAAGATAGATCCTAAAGTAAGATAATACAGATTCTAAGCACAAATAGGCACTTTTATAAACATCTCAGTTTTGAGTTTTATGATACATAGAAGACATAACGAAGGAGATTTTTCAACATACACTCTATCTTGAAGGAGTAATGTTGCAACCCTCAAACAGAGGGTTGGATGGAGCATGAAAGGATTAAAAAAAAAAAGCAGTAACTGAGCTTCTAAACATAGAACATTTTAATTAATACTAATACTTCTAAATCAATTATTAACATTACGAGTTGTTCATATTAAAGCTGGAATTTAAAAAGATTTAAATTCATAATAGCTGATTCTCACATCATATTTAATATGAACAAAAGAGTCTGTGTAATCCTTGTTGAATGCCTTTCTTTAAATAAAAGTTCAGTAAAAAGGTGTTTGACATTTTGGTGCCTTGTATGCCTAAATATTGGTGCATGCAACTATCAATGGAGGGTTGCACTTTTCTTCCTTTCTATTGTAAATTCTAATGTATGAATTTACTCTTTTGGAATATTTTGAAAGGAGCTTCATAATTTCTACCTCATTAAGAAAAAAATAATTTCCTTGTCTCTATTAAAATTAACACTGCAGCTTATATGACTGCTAAGGGGAGGTATAATCATCACAAAATGAAGAATTCTCATTCAACTTCTCTTGCCCTAAGTACCAAGAAGAAGATGAGAGTAATTTCTGCAACCAGTGTTTTACATGACCAGAAAAAATTAAAGACATAAAGAAGAGTGTACAGTGAAAGCAATTTCTGTATAAAAAAAAAGTACAACAATCTTTCTTCTGCTTAAAGCAACAGCAGTTTTTTTTAAACTGAACTGTTTAATTACAAAATCCCATTTTTTTAAACCAAAAGGGAACCCGCAGATAAAACCCAAACCCACTTTGAAAGGAATGTAATAATAAAATTACTCACTTGCTTTCAAAATAAACTCTAACATGTTACCTACTCATAACCTCCACAAGTAAAATCCTAAAGTGAATGAAGTCGTTTACACACACTATACCATTTAGAAAACTGCTCCATAGCCTCAGTTTTCTGGTGGCTGAACTTGTTT
Source organism: Phaethon lepturus (assembly GCF_000687285.1). NCBI lineage: Eukaryota > Metazoa > Chordata > Aves > Phaethontiformes > Phaethontidae > Phaethon > Phaethon lepturus. Next base: position 21,872 of record NW_010526863.1, read on the forward strand.
TTTTTTAATAGTTTCCAACCTAAATTAAAATAAAGTTGGTTTGGTTTTCTTAGCTGAAATTAGCGAAAATAAATTTTTGTGTCTGGATATTTATTCTACTGATATATTCACAAAGAAATCCACTCACAGATCCAATTTCATTAAGACAGAATATTAACCATATTTGTTCATATACTAAAATATTAAGCAATATCCATTCCTAAATTCCTAACATTACTGATATTATAGAAGACTTTTCTGAAACTGTTTTTTGATTTTCACCACACAGCATACAATCAACAAAGGTTTTATTTACCATTTTTATCATGATGATGTACTTGCATTTTTCTCTTAAACAGTTTCTTTAGTTTATTTATTTATATTGGTGTCTCTTGGTTTTTATAGTATTTCTAACTTGATTTTTTTCTGTTCAAATGTTAGTCAAAAGATTTTACTGGCATTTCATCCCACTAATTTTTTCCCTCCCATAAACATAGTTGATTTTTTTTTGTGGCTTGTATCACAACTTACTTTTACTAAAGAAAAAATTAATGTGTAGATAACTTCATTGTTGAAAACTTCATGTATTTCTCTATTTTTTTTCGTAAATGCTGAAACAACTTCTGTGACTGCACCTATTCTTCTGTATATCTATAGCACAGAATTTTTTTTTTATGGTTGTTGGATATATATGATTCAAAAAACTGAACAAGTCTACTGCAACATAATTTGGTCACAGTTATGATGTGTACTTGCATTTTGTTTTAATTAATTGAATTAGCATAATGCCTATTTTTGCACTTCACAGTTGCTTCTTCTTACTAAATAATCCCTTTTACCAACTCTAACATCCAATATATTTTGTCTTTGCAGCAAAAATAAAAAAAAACACCAGCATAACTGAAGTTGATTAAAAAATATTTACTAATGTAAATCACACTTTTTTTCATCTGTTAAAAGTAAGAGTCAAGTCAGGTTGATTCAAAGTCTTTTTGTTTACTGTAATTGACTGATGCTGCTGTGTAACACACAACTTAGAATAAGTCAGGAAATACCTGTCTTCAGGCAGAAAATAATCTGAGCAATGTGTTGTCTCTCATGCTATAAGAACTGGTATGCAAATTAAAAGGCTTAAATCACAAGCCTAATTAACAGCTGGTGCAAACTGGCTAGAGAAGTACTGGAAAAAGTCTCTGGAGTACCTTTACCCATAAGCACTAATAAAGTGATGCATGGTTATATACTTTAGTAGAACTGGGATTTTAATTGGATATTGTCTAGATATAGATTAAACTATCACTCTGAAAAAGATCACATTTTTAGTGAACTCTGTGGAAGTTTCATAGTGAATCCTGCTCTAAATAAGAAAAAAAAAAAGAAAAAAATAGTTTTAATGAGGCTTTTGTATACAGAGTTGTTTATTATATTGTTTAAAAGTCATTAAAAACTCATAATAATCTATAATTTAATGTATAAATATAGTGTGAATGATATTGTCCTGTGTAGAAGCTTTTCAATCAGAACATTATTGTTGAGTGCAATGGAGATGGTGCAGCGCGAGGAGTGTCAGCAGCAAGCAAACAGCAGGACACAGGAGGGTTATAGGGGCACAAGTGGAGGCTTGTCTGAACAGGGACATTCCCTGAGCAATTGACCCCAGAACTGCTGATCGGATGAGACAGGAGGGGGCAGAGCCTGCACCCAGCAGCACAGGAAAACCATCAGCCCAGCTGATTGCAATGGATGAGCATATATATTTCCCAGCTGTCAAGTGTGTGGCAGCCTGGTGACCACCTGGTAAAAAACAATGTTCTTTGCTTCTCCTGAGCTACTAGCACCTGGTACAACCACACAGACAAAGCTCCTGTTCAAGCATGTGACTGCCCAAGTTTCTGGCTGTGGGATGTGTTAAGGGATATTCCTGGAGGTGACAAGTTATAACAAGCAAGCCTGTGGGAGGTATGCCCAGACTGATGAACTGCTCTGCTTGGTGGCAGTGCTGCAGGAAGACGTGGGTAGACTGAGGAGTATTTGAGTCTGAGAGGGAGATTGATCAACTGAACCATACTCTGCCATCTCTGATGTACGCAAGCCAGCTCAGTGTGGCCACTACAGAAGCAGATCCTGGATCTTCTTTGTGCAAGGAGGAAGGCAGCATCACAAGGGATAAGGAGAGGTAGAAGAAGGTTACTGAATGAAGTGGTAAGAGAAACCCTGCCTTACTCTCTAAGATATCCTTACAAAACAGGTATGAGGCCTTGGGTACATCAAATCATTAAGTTTGGAAAAGACCTCTAAGATCATCAGTGCAACTGTCAACTCAACACCACCATGCCCATTAAGCCATGTCCCTAAGTGCCACGTCTACATGTTTTTTGAACACCTCCAGTGATGGTGACTCCACCACCTCCCTGGGCAGCCTGTTCCAATGCCTGACCACTCTCTCCATAAAGAAATTTTTCCTAATATCCAATCTAAACCACCCCTGGCACAACTTGAGGCCATTTCCTCTCGTCCTATCACTAGTTACTTGGGAGAAGAGGCCAACACCCTCGTCACCACAACCCCCTTTCAGGTAGTTGTACAGAGTGATAAGGTCTCCCCTCAGCCTCCTCTTCTCCAGTCTAAAAAATCCCGGTTCCCTCAGCCGCTCCTTATAAGACTTGTTCTCTAGACCCCTCACCAGCTTCGTTGCCCTTCTCTGGACATGCTCCAGAAACTTAGTCCTTCTTGTAGTGAAGGGAAATGAAGTAGATGAAATGCATAATAAGATAGAAGAACCTGAGCAAGCAGTCTTGCCAAAGTCAGAGAGACCAACCCCTCACAACAAAACTTGCGTTAAGACCAGTGCTGAGAAGAAACAACAGCAAGTTGCGGTCATTGGTGATTCCATCTTGTGTGTAACAGAAGCACCTGTTTGAAGACCAGACCCTCTTTTCAGGAAATTTTGCTGCCTCCCCGGGGCCTGAATAAGGGATGTCACCATAGACTGAAGAGCCTTGTACAACTTTTAGACTACTATCCATTCCTGCCCTTTCATGTACATACTAATGATGTCTAAACTAAAAGAGGGTAGATTTAGATTAGATATAAGGAAAAAATTTTTCACAGTGAGGGTGGTGAAAAACTCTCAGGTTTCCCAGAGAGGTGACAGATGCCTCTTACATCCCTGGAAACATTCCAGATCAGGCTGGATGGGGCTCTGAGCAATCTGATCTAGTTAAAGAAGTCCCTGCTCATTGCAGGGAGGTTGGACTAGATGACCTTAAAGGTCACTTCCAATCCAAACTATTCTGATTCTGTGTTGGACCAAAATGTCTAAGGTCAATCAAAAGAAAGTGCAGAGCCGTGGGATGAAGGCTAAAAACTTTGGGAGCTCAGGTAGTGGTTTCTTCGGTCCTCCCAGTAATGGGGGAGACTTTGGAAGAAACAGGCAAGCCCAGGATATCAATACCTGGCTCCAGGACTGCTGCCTCAACAAAAACCATGGGTTTTTAAACCATGGAAGAGCCTTTGAAGCACAAGGTATGCTGGACCCTGATGAGATCCACCTGTCCCAATGGGGAGAAGGCACCTTTGGAGGACAAAAGCTGGCAGCACTGATCAAGAGAGCTTTAAACTAGAATCAATGGGGAAAGGGGATACCAACAGGATTGCAGTAGGTAAGCCCAAGGTTGGCAAGGCTTACCTACTGCAATCCTGTTGGTATCCCCTATCACCATTGCCTGATGGTGGCAATGCTAGCGGGAACATTTATACTGTTCCTGGGAGCAGGGAGGGCTCAGGAGAGGTCTGAAACAAAGATGAACTGGAAGCATTGGCCAGTTTCCAGAGCTACGATATCATTAGTATGAGTGAGACTTGGTGAAATGAGTCCTACGATTGGAGTGCTGGGACGGAGGGCTAAAGACTGTTCAGGAGGGATAGGCAGGGCAGGCGGGGTGGAGGTGTCACACTATATATAAGGGAGAGGTTTGATTGTACAGCCCTGCAGTTAGTGATGATGTGGTTGAGAGCCTCTGGGTGAGGATTAGGGGTACGGAAAACAAAGATGATATAGTGGGTGTCTACTACCCATCTCCCAGCCAAGAGGTAAGCACTGATGAGTTACTCTATACAGAATTAGGAGAAATTTAGCTTTTGTCTTTAAGGGAGATTTCAGCTTCCCAGACATCAGCTGAGAATATCATACTGCTGTGATGAGCAGGTCTTGGAAATTCCTGAAGTTTGTAAGAGATAGAGAACTTCTTGTCACAGGTACTCAGTGAGCCAGCTAGGGAAGATTACCTCCTAGACTTGCTCTTTGTGAATAGAGAAGGACTCATGGGGCATGTGATGGTAGGTGGCTGTCTTGGCCACAGTGATGATGAAATGGTTGTGTTTAAAATTTTCAGTGTAATGAGAAAAAAGGACTCCCCTCTCTTCTCCCTATATCCTCCAGTGATGAGACACATGGTTCAAAGCTGCACCAGCAGAGATTTAGACTGGACATTAGGAAGTATTTCTTTACTGAGAGGGTGATCAAATACTGGAACAGGATTCCTAGAGAGGTAGTTGATCCTCCAAGCCTGTCAGTGTTTAAGAGGCATTTGGACAATGCCCTTAATAATATGCTTTAACTTTTGGTCAACTTCAAACTGGTCAGGCAGATGGTCTAGATGATTGATATAGGTCCCTTCCAAATGAACTATTTATTCTATTCTAATACTTTTTCATCTGTTAGGTGAAACAGAGCAGGTGATAGCTATGGGAAAGGCCAGGCAATATTTACACCCTTTCTGGAAAAACTGAAGTAGAGTATTTATACAAATTGTGTTCTTCATAAAAAATGTCAGTAGTTCACAGAAATTAAACACATGTTAATTCAAATTATAATTGTAATTGTTTTAAGCAGCTTTTCACTTCACAGAAACTGGTTTTCTATATGTTTTCTGTATCAGTTTCACTAACATGCCATACAACAATTGAAAACCAGAATTGTTTTTACTTTGAAAACAACAAAATCTTTCTGAGGTTTTTTGTGTATCATACGTTCCTCCTTAAAAGACAAAACTGGTTACTCACAGCAACTGAACAAGAATAAGACCTTGCCATATAATCCAAACAGTTTACTTCATTGTTGTTTAACTATGGGGATTTATGTTGGTCTTATTTCTTCTATGATCTGACAAGATAATCAGATGTTAATGTCACAAAATGTATTGTATATTTCGCTATAACATATATGAAGGGGAAATGTATATGCATATGAAGAATAAAGTCAAGCTAAATATGTCTCAAGGCTCTGTCAGATTCAGGGATGGTCACAACCACCATGAGAGGCAAACAAAAGTACAGTGACTGAGAGCTGACAAAAAAAATCACATTTCAGAATCTGACAACCAGGCAAGTACAGTCAATACAGCTGCTAAGCTTCAGTCCTCCATTGCATGAAAGCATTCCACAGGCTCAGTGATCAATGCTGAAATGCATTTCTCCGTTCATCACGTTAATGCAGTCAGGATGATGATCACGTGTTCTTTAGCTATGCTGGTAATTTAAGTACTATGAGGTACTAGAACACAACTGTCTATACAGTTAAATTGTTCTGCCTATAGAGTTAAATTGTTAGCATGGTTCCTGGAATGATTTTCGTCCTGGCCAATTTACTGTCCTCAGTAGTTCCCAGGTACAGTTGAACAGTCAGTGTAGACCAGAAGCAAGCAGCCTGAATGCAGCTATTCTGTCCCAAAGGATAAGACATTTAACTGTACAGTTATAGCTAAGCCTTATTATTTGGCATCTGAGTCAGAGGAATAGCCCTAGCAGTATTTAGCCTATTAGTATCAAAATAAATCAGAATTTCACCTAGAGAGTGTCTGAAGAGAGTGCCTATAAAATCTACTCATACAAACAAGCAAAGAGAAACGAAAGAAACAAAATACCCTAAAATGTGCTACATAACCCTTTGAAGAGCTGAAATAGAGTCCATTCTTAAATTTGTGCTTTCTGCTTCTTCCATATTATTAAATTTTAGGAATGTGGAGTTAAAACATTGTTCAGGTGACAGCTTGATAGTTATGATGTCTCCATTTTTAACCTTGTTATGAAAGTCATATTCATTTAATGGCATCAATCTTTACTACTACTTTATATTTTGCAATGCTGTGTCGACCGCTTTTTGAACTAGCAAATAAAACTAGAACTGCTTTCAGTTAGATCTTTCTGGCTGTTATTACAGCTTTACAGTTGTGATATGCCTCCAGAGTTAGTAGTCTACCTATCATTGGAGACAACATTTCCAAGGAGACAAAAGCAACTCTCTTTTTTTTTTTTTTTTTGCAGCTGGCATTTCTTTTCCCAACAGGTGTTTCATTACACAGTTCTTTATTCCTGTGTGCAGCAAGCATGATAGGTGGATCAGCTCCTGGGAGTAGAAGGGAGACAATACATTTTAAGTGCTATGGACAGAAACATAGAAGGAGAAGAGTGGAAAAGAGGCTGGCACAATCACCAAGAGTAAAAATAGTTGTTCATATTTACAAAACCAGGGACGAAGGAGATACAAATAGGACTCAGTAAGGATTTGGCTTTACGCTGTTCCAAGACTTTTTACTCTTGTGCAGACATGTTATAGTGATTAGTGCCTAAGAAAGATCTAGCTACGCATTGATGTTTTGATAATATTTCCTACAGCACATGATACTTACTTGAAATTTTAAACTAAAAATCAGACTTGTCAGATATTGTATTTTGTCTTTTTACTTCCTATGCCATTTTCTCTTCCTTCTCCTCATATTTTGTTTTATGGTATATTGTATGGTCATGATGCTCCCAATCAGAGTTCAAACAATATTTATGCTAAATATATTACTTATTAGAATATAAGGCCACTTTGTGATTTTTGGAAGTGGAAAGTTGAATGTGATGATAAATACTGCAGATCTTTAAAACATTATTCCATGTTATCCTTCTCATTTTCTGGCAGCTGAGTTTTGTTTCTCTTCAGAACTTTTATGAAAGCGATTAAATATGTCTATATTATAATTAGAGTGAATCCAATTTGTTCAGAAGGGTAAGTCTTCTCTTCCAGGGTACAAAAAGAAAGTCATGTTTTATTTCTTCAGATGGAGCCTTAAATGTGTTTCCTGGATTACAGGTAAAATAATTAATTGGAATAAAATTTTCTTCTTTTTGAAGTGTCATATTCTCTTTCTGACTGCAGCCTGGTAATGTTCAAAATATCAAAGAAATATTGAAATAATATTATGAAAAATATTTGAAACTCGGAACCACACTATTTCTGACTTCATAGAGCTTTTTATGTTTCATATATTTCATATTAACATTCTCTTAGCTATTATTTAAAGTTGGAAAGAACTTGAACTGTCTTGACAGCATCCTAAAATACTTACAGAATCTTATGGTGATACTCACTGAGTTCAAAACTGGGAATCAGCTGCAGTTAATAAATTAAAACATAGAAGTTATAGGACCTCACTAATTATCCAGTGATAATGATGAACTTCTTACGGTTTAGGGGACTAAAGTTTGGTATATATTCACTTAATTACAAGGAAGTGATCTTTTTTTTCCCCATGCACCTTCAATTATTTCCTTTTCAAAAGCCTAATGGAAAGGTTATGATAGTACAACCTTGCTATACTGTGTCACGAGGTGGTACTTTAGGGCTTTTTGTACATCTGAAAAAAAACAACACAAAACGTCTGGACAGAGTGATAGTATGCTGCTGGCTGCCTTTACCGCTTCTCCACAACTCAAAAAATAATATGAGAAGTGGAAGATAAATCTGCTGAAGATGACAGAACAATAGGAGCCATGGAGAAGCAGGCCTTTGTTGCTTACATTAAGAAATTCACATTGCAGTATGACAGGGTCTTTTTTAGAAATGATGTGGTTTTTTAGTTAACAGAGCTTTAGAAGTCTAGTACAGTTCCCTTTCTTTCCCATTTGTGGCCCATCTGTTACATGTTCAAGTCAGAATAGTTAAATGGTGAGGAGAGGACAGAGTTGCAACGGCAAGGCATGGTTTTGAAAAGGAATGTGTGATCAGTCATGATAAAAACAGCAGAGTTCAAGTATGGAGCAAAGGCCCTGAGACTTGACATGGAGAGGTCATTGTAGGCCTTGATGTTAGCATATCCTTGGTGCACAATAAACGTCAAATTGGAGAGGATCTATGTTGGACTGAGAGGAAAGGAACTTGAGGCAATTGCTATAATCTAGGAGTTCAATGAGTTCACCGCTGAAGGGAAGAAGTGATACAGAAAAGAAAAAGGGAATGAAGGGTTGGCTTTCAGAAGCAGCTGGATATTACAGTATGCTTATATTGTTAGGAAAAGAAACGGTGAAAAAGGACAGCAGGGCTTGAGAAGTCATGGTGTTGGAGTAGGAAGAAATGGAGTCACAGACAGGAGCAAGGGCCAAAAGATGGAAGGAGGATGTAAGTGGAGAGGTCACTTTGGATCTTGTAGATCTTCACAAGAAACTACAGAGATAATATAGATAAAAGAGAGAACAAATTCTTTTATGTGTCATAATAATAACTGTCCCACCTCCTCGTTTGGGCTTCATGCTAGCAAAGATTAAACATCAGAAAGAATGACATTTTGAGTCACATCCAGTAAATAGCCAAACTCCATTTAAATGCTACAGCTCAACAAAAAATAAGCTAAAACTTGTGGAAAAGAAAACATTTTTTTAAGAACTTTCCTTAATTTTATACTAGCCTATAATTGAACAAAGCAAACGTCCTTTTTGTAGTATTTCAGTGCATCCATTTATGTTGGGAGAAGGAAATGGAATAAAAAGAAAAAAGAAAGAAGAAAAAAGCCATAAAATCACCATATTAGAAGAAGAAAATATTTAATGATGCTACAAATGTTTTGATCCAGCTTTCAGTTGTCAAAAGTAGATGACTTTTCCTACATTCTTACATTTATATATAAGCTCATTTCTCCCAGGTAAATTCTAGTAAGTAATATGTTCCACTGATTCCTGTCGGAAAGTAGTACCAATGGGGAAACCTAATGGTTATAGCCAACCCATATACTAAATTAACTATAGCAGAAATATTCATTCTAAAGTGTTAGCTGTGTGAGTAGTCCCAAAGAATTCTGGGTAGTACTGGTTCTTTTTCATTCAAAATAGTACAGATCTTCTCATGCTAAACAGTGTGATCAAACCCCTGGTGTGTGTGAAGTACATGAAAGCTCACAGAATTTAAAATGGCATATACCCCACTGTGACACAAAACTATATTATGGGAATTTTGTAAGAAATTAAATTTCTTTTTGGCTCATTGTGTACATTTATAATGATAATGAATTTTATGATACCCAACAGAAAGTATTTTTGAAGCCTTTACTGCTTTCTGCTCCCCTCTAGAGTGCAGTTTGTTGTAAACACCAACATTTTTGTAAATTATTTGACAGAAATAAATTCCCTAGTATATACTAAATTGTTTCATATAAATCTGAAAGTTTTGCATTAAACTAAAAATGGGGAGAAATTAAATTCAAATCATACAAAATCATGTTAACTCATACTTTATCAGATGATGGCATAGATATTTGCATCCACAGTCATCAAATGTAGCCTTACAATACTTCTGTTATCTATCTCATTTCTCTAGCCTACGGAGATTTTGCTGCAGCAGTTTTGGTATATGATACTCTCAATTTACACAAGAAATAAATAACTACTTTCAGTATTGTCTCGCTTAAACAGCAATAGCACTCCTCATATTAGCTCCTCATTTATTATGCTTATGGCACAGAATGATTAAATGCTGCATTTTACAATATTGAAGGTGACAAATCACAGCCTGGAAGAAAGTACTATTTAAATCACACATTGTGTAAAAAATGGTGGTAGTACATGATCATATGCATGCATAAAAATAAGTGCAACAAATAAGTTATGTTTGGTAGTAATTGTGAAGTTATATATAGAGAGAGAGTCAATTTTGAAGTAAATATAATTTAATTGTTGCTGTCAGACTCTTCCTCCACGTTTCTCTCTACATTTCAGCTTGAGGGCAGGAGCAGATAGACTTGAGAGCAGTGCTAGAATCCAAACCTAAGGGTACTAGAGCTCTTTTGATGCACTGTATGCCTTGACACTTAAGAAAATATCAAATTTTTCAAAAAGGAAGAATATAACTTAATTCATGTCAGATCCTCAGAGAAGTTAGGAGGAATGAAGAAATAAGAGAATTCTACCTTCCATACTAGCTCTGAGTGACACAGAAAATCCTTAGGACCTGATATTCAAAATATCAGGGCTCATTGCTTCAGCATTATACATTCAAAAGCAGTTTCAAACATAAACAAAATTAAAATTGATGAAACTCACATAAACTTTGATAATATGACTGTTAAAACCCCCTGTAACTGAATTTCCCTCAGTGTACTGAGCCTCCCTACATGTACTAGGTGTAACAGAAACCAAGGTGGTGTGCTAAGAAATGGTAGTTACACAACTCAAATGAGAAATATACCCATACAAACCTATGGCTTTGGAAACGTCGATGAATGAAGAACGTGAAACAACCTTTTAATCTCACAAGTACAGTTTTAAAGGTTCAAGCAACTCATTTGGGAGTCCTACAACTGCAATAAAGAGATTTTTGGCAACCTGCTGATTCCTCTTGTAGTGGCTAACAGAGGTACATAAATAAAAGAGCCCATGCTGCAGGTGTTTTCTGAAGTACAAGAAACTTCACTTTGAGAAGGTTGTTTTTTTTTTTTTTCTGAAACAGTCTAAATTTTGCTGGAAACCAGAAGGAGTGGGACCCAGGAGTTTTTTAAATGCATAGGCTTCCAAAACCCAGATTCCAAGATTCAGATACCACAAATGCTATGGGGATAAGCAAACTTATGTCAAAATTTTTGCTGCCGCAAACCAAATACTTTCAAATAGTTTCAACTGGTGGAACAGAAACATTTTCCAATGAAAATGAAGCTTTTTATACAGTTAATTTAGGCCTATCAATGCTAGGATGCCTTCTTTATGCCTTTTACGTTCTTTTTAAGTGTTGAGCAAAAACCTCTCTCCTTGATCTGCAGATCATATGTTTAAAACCACTGCTCTAAAGTTAGCAACAGAAATCTCTTCAACTTTGCTTCATAGGCATCATACTGCCTCATGTTTTTTAGTCCTCCTGATCATGCTCTTTATTCTCCTCTGAGACACCTGGGATTAGACGCCATCCTTCCTCAAATACAGAGCCTAGCAGGGGCTGAATAGAATGAAAAAACTCACTGTCATAACTTCAGCTTGCAGTAGGATTTTAGTCTTCTTTCTTTCTTTCTTTCTTTCTTTCTTTCTTTCTTTCTTTCTTTCTTTCTTTCTTTCTTTCTTTCTTTCTTTCTTTCTTTCTTTCTTTCTTTCTTTCTTTCTTTCTTTCTTTCTTTCTTTCTTTCTTTCTTTCTTTCTTTCTTTCTTTCTTTCTTTCTTTCTTTCTTTCTTTCTTTCTTTCTTTCTTTCTTTCTTTTTTTAAAAGGATGGTATTTTTTACTAATATTCTTCCTGAGGTTAGCTATAACATCACATTCTTTTTCACGTTATAACCACCTGACTCCTGTTCCTGTACAAAGCTTCAGAAGTGTTGGTAACAGGTTGCATCTTCTTTCTCATCCAGGGAAGCCATTTGAAATTCCAATGAATAAAGTTATTGATTGCTTAATCTTTAATGAAGATTTAAGAAAATCTGCAGTGACTTTCTTCTTCCACTTAACTACAAATTCTGAAAAAGGAAATACTACATTCTAATGATGGTAATGTAAGCAATAAACTGTCTAGAGATGTAATTTTAATCAAACCATGTAGTGACTTGAATGTCATGGGGCAGCTGTGTTGTGCAAGTGATAGTCTAAAAAAAATCCTCTTTAATTACTGTGTCAGAAAGAATGTCTGCAGATTCCCTAGTATCCAGTTTGAGTATTACTGGCCAACTGTGCTCCATCATACATGATATACCATGTTTTTCATAGTGTAATCTGTGTTTTATATTTAAAAAGGTAATTTTTGCTATCACATCAATTTCATTAGATTGAGAAAATGGCAAGTGAAAAATAAACCTAACAGAATCAGGATCACCATGAAGAGTAGAAATAAGAGATAGAAAATCAAGTGACAGAAAATCAATGAGAAAAAAAGAAAAGCTAGAAGCATGTGATAACCTGGCAGCCAATGAATTTATTTTGTCTGTGGAAAATAAAGTTTAAATAATGAGGGAAAGAAGAAAGTAAAAGGGAAAGAATGGAAAGAAGCTGTCCTGGTTTTGGCTGGGATAAAGTTTATTTTCTTCCTAGTAGCTGGTATAGTGCTGTGTTTTCAATTTGGGATGAAAATAATGTTGATAACACACTGATGTTTTAGCTATTCCTAAGTAGTGCTTACACTAGTCAAGGATTTTTCAGCTTCTCGTACTGCGCTGCCAGCGAGAAGCTGGGAGGTGGCACAGCCAGAACATCTGACCCAAACTGGCTAAAGGGATATTGCATAACATATGATGTCATGCTCAATATATAAAGTGGGAGGAGTTGGCCGGGGGCACCTCAGCTCAGGAACTGGCCTGGCAGCAGGTAGCAGGCGGTAAGTAATTGTATTGTGCAGTAATTTATTTTGTGTATTCTATCAATCATCATCATCATCATCAATTAATCATCATTGCCTTCCTTTTCTGTCCCATTAAACTCTCTTTATCTCAACCAACAAGTTTTACTTTTTTTTCCCGTTTGTCTTCACAATCCCACTGGGGGCAGGGAGTGAGCGAGTGGCTGTGTGGTGCTCAATTGCTGTCTGGGAATAAACTGCAACAGAAGGGAAAAAAGGGAAAGAAGAGAAAGATGGGGAAGAAGGGAAAGGGAATAGATTTAATTTAGATTATTAAGTGAGGAAAGAATAGTCAAAGAAAACAACAAAATCATAAAAGCCTGTTAAGTTTATAGCTTTTTGATGTCTTATGTCTGTTCTAGTCCCTCGGCCTCTCTGTTGTTCCCTTTCTTTTAGCCAATAATGTAAAGAGATTAATTCTTCTGTTTATCTTTGAGAAACCTAAAACTGATTTTTTTTCAAAGTAAATAGGACACATCATATTTTGTTATATCAGAATTTATAATTAATTATCATTATACATACAGAGATGTCTTTAAATTTTCTCTTGAATGGCTTAATATGCCTCTTCAAACTTTAGAATACCTATCTCTGTTTCAGGGTATTTTTATTTCAATGCTATGATTTCCCTGGTGGTGTACTTGATTTACAACATTTGCTGTTCCTGGTTGTTATTCCCCAGAGTTCTTATAATTTGATTCCTCATGGAAGCCATAATGTTAAACAGATTAGTGAAATGATCTGGGAAAAACAAAAAATCCCACAGTATTTTGAAGAAAATGTTCATGATTTCCTTCAGAAATCTAGGATTTTTATCAAATCCTATTATTTGTATACCCTTAACAAAGTTGACTTTGATAAGTTTAAAAGATAATAGGTAGGTTATAATTTAAATCATACTAAAAATTTCAATTAATGCATAGGTTTACAAATATCTCTTTCACCTGAAGTATCTTCTCACATATTCTAAAGAAGCCCTTTGTTTTCATTTCAGTGAATATTATGATGGACTTGGGAGAACTGCTTTTTTTTAAAGTATTTCCTTGTCAATTCCAAGAATGACAGTGTGACATGCTGTAAAATTGCCAATTTCACAGTTCTAGTGAATTTGATTTTTCCAGTTCAGAAGTTGATGGCGAGTTAGGTTAGATCCAGAAAGGCAAAAATTTGTGTCATAACATAACTTACAGTACCTACTTTCTTGTTCTATGTCACTGCTCATTACACCAACAAAAAGTAGACTTCTAACAATGTCATCATCCTAGTCATTTTTCATACGTTAATAACCCATACACATGAGAAAACAGAAAGAGCTACTGGCAGCGTTCAAACAGTTCAACTGGTATATTGTACTGGAGCACAATTCCTGACCTTTGGGGTTTTTTTATTACATTTAAATTACCTTTTTTTTGTCTGTCATAGCAAACAAAACACACTGCAAAATTAAAATTCTCCTGTGTGTTGGATAATGGATTGGATTCTTTGGTTTTAAACATAGCTAGCAAGAAACTATCAGATACTAGTAATGATTAATGTTTACTTCCATCCAACATATATGATTTGTAACTGCAAAATCATTTATGCTCTCCCCCCACATGGATAAACCAGACAGACATGCAGAAACTAGTGACAGAAAAGAAGTGACACCATTAATGTAGTGACAGCAATTTAGAAAGTTGTGTATAAAGATCATTGCTCCTCTCCCCTTTTTATCCAAACAGATTAAGTAGAAATATTATTTGGCTGTATTTGGGACAGTTCAGGAGGAGAATTTAGAAATGAGTAGATATTTCACATGTTCTCATGAGTAATTCACTTACAAAGGAAAAATTCTACAAATTCATTGGTACTTTTAATGCCGTATTTGGTATTGCTAATCATTAACATAGAAGTACAACATCTTTTTGCTTAACACTGTCTGAAAAACATCCACATCCCTTAACAGATGTGTCAATTAAAATAAAAAAGTTGATAGATATGATTTTGATGAATTTGAAATATAAGCAGATAATGATCAGTTAACAACATGAAATATTATACTTTCAAACGTGCAGAATGTTTCATTTCACAGAATCACAGAAGCCTTAAGGTTGGAAAAGACCTTTAAGATCATCAAGTCCAACCATCAGCCCAACACCACCATGCCCATTAAACCATGTCCCAAAGTGCCACATCTACATGTTTTTTGAACACCTCCAGTGACGGTGACTCCACCACCTCCCTGGGCAGCCTGGCCAACGTTTGACCACTCTCTCAGTAAAGAAATTTTTCCTAATATCTAATCTAAACCTCCCCTGGCACAACTTCAGGCCATTTCCTCTTGTCCTATCACTAGTTATTTGGGAGAAGAGACCAACACCCACCTTGCCACAACACCCTTTCAGGTAGTTGTAGAGAGTGGTAAGATCATTTCATGTTGAGGGAGGGGATTCTGCCCCTCTACTCCACTCTGGTGAGACCCCACCTGGAGTACTGCATCCAGCTCTGGAGCCCTGCATCCAGCTCTGGAGCCCTCAGCACAGGAAAGTCATGGATCTGTTGGAGCGGGTCCAGTGTAGGACCACACAAAAAATTTCTTTAATTTAATTTATAAATGTCAGGATCACCATCCTTTTCACATCCTTAAAATTCTAAGACCAAATATGAAACATTTACTTTGTTTTTCTTTCCAGGGTTTGTTTAGCCTGTATTTCAACATTCTCTCTGATCTAAACTGAATTATCTGAAGTGGTCGATCTTTCAGTGTTTCCTCAGCTGTGATGTTCAACTATGAGCTATATGTGTAACTGGAAGGTATGAAATGGTTAAATGTTCTACCTTTTTGTTGTGTTTCTGAAACTGTGTTTATGTTCTAAGTCATGATTCAACACAATAGTTTCCCAATTTATTTATCCGGATTATGTTTACTTTTCTTCACCTGAAAATGTATCCAATTCCCAAGAGAATCAACCATTTTAAATAAACATACACTGCTTCCTGAAGAAATCAGTTATAAAATATCAGCCCACAAGGATGTTTTTTCATAGTTTCTACTACTGAGTAACTTTGCAGACCTAAAAGGATTGTAATGGAATACATTACACTTTCTCTGGATACCATTTTTTTCCCTTTATGTTGTATACACTATTTCTAAAAAAGGTATATATATAATCTTTTTATATATAAAAAGATTATTAATATGATGTCTGAAGAAACATTGCCACTTACAGATTGCTGGTCACAATGACATATTTATAGATTTAATCTCAGATTTGAAGAGGAAACTGAAATGAATGTATTACTGAAAGTTCACTCCTCATCCATACTGTAGAACTAACACTTGGGGTTTTCACCTTATTTAAAAAAAAAAAACAAAAAACCCAAACAAACTACACAATAATTTTGGCAATGTGCTTATGTTTTGTGGGGGAAGAATAGGTAATCGGACAATTAATAAAATTACTTTAATTCTTAGTAGAATATATTTATTGTAAAGCTTCCTAATTTTAGGGGGGGAAAAAAGTAAAATGAAAGAATATCCCTAAAAATGCTCCACTGCCTTAGCTTCTTCAAGTTAGGTGTTAAGAATGAAAATGAGATTTCATTCAACAGACACCTTCAAGTGTATCACTTTGATAGTGATACCTACTGAAGTAAATATAATTGAAATTAATTTCAGACACTATCAGCTAATCTTGAAATATTTGGGGAATCTTGTAGTAAATGAGCAAAGCAAAGAGAAAATATGTTTGGTCTGAATAGTTATCTTGATCTATAAATACAATAGGCTGCTTTCCTTCCTTACACTACAACTCATATTTAATTACTCCTTGCAGGAGTAATTAAAAGTGAGTCGTAGTGTACCACAGGATCTGAACCAGCTTTTTCTGACTCAGAATCACAGAATCACAGAATCACTAG
>NW_010526864.1:0-36454 GCF_000687285.1 Phaethon lepturus
AAAATAAAATAAAATAAAATAAAACAAAACACAATAAAAATCCTTCCAAAGAGAAAGAGCTCTAGAATCTTTTCTAGAACTCAGTATAGGTAATAAAAGACTTCATTTTGATACACAGGGAAATGATAGCTTTAACAGCCTGACCAGATTGCAAACAGATGTTAGTAGAAAGTGAAGCTATTACTAAATTAATTTGCCTTTTCACCCCCAAGAGACTATAGAACATAAATCAGATATACTTAATAAAAATCAATTTTGCCAAAAAGGTCCAACACTGAGGCACATGCAATATGACACTGCCAGAACCGACTTCTTGTCACAGCTCTGAACAAAATTGATTAAATAACCCAGTCCTAAGAGACTCTATCCACAGATGGTTTTAGGGACAAGTGATTGCCCAGGGTGTGACAACATGAACTTTGTAAGGAGAAAGCAGATGAACTGGCAAAGCTGATCCTGGCTTATACACATCAATCTGCTTCCAGCTGACGGACGGGCCCAATGACTAGTCAGCATGGACCCAGCAACATAAGAAAGTGATATGAAAGGGGTGATTTGCCTATTAGTGCGGGAAAATATTTGTCTTAGATCATGGAGCGGGAATGGCACATGATATTGTTGAGCTTTTCTGGGTGTTTGGGAAGAAATGCCTCTGGTGACAAACTGTGCTGCAATTTATCACTTTTATCGTTCATTCAAGAGAAAGTGGAAGAAACCAGGGAAAATTCACAGGTGCTTAAGAATTGATTTTATGTCTACCAGTATCTTATTGTCAGGTTATAGCAACACTCTTATTGCAGATGTTCAAGCAATGATAAAAGAAAATGTAAATAGCACGTTTAGTGAACAACTGACTCACAGAGTTAGACAAGAAACTAGCAAATCACGGTGCATAAGTCTGTATGCTTAGCTGGCACAAACTTAGTGTGAGCTGTGCGGCAGACTAAAACATAGAATCATAGAATCATTTAGGTTAGAAAAGACATTTAAGGTCATCGAGTCCAACTTTAAAAGAGACCTGTACCTCAGTCATAGGTAAGGTCCAAACAGAAAGGCCGGAGAGTCAACCACCTCTATACTTTCAGATGTTGGGCACCACCACTAAATACCTAAATATTTGTTACTGTATTAGAGCTACAGGTGCCCTGTCTTGGTCATTATGAGTCTTAATAAAAAAACCACTGAAGTTGAGGTTTCCCTGAACACTGTGTATTGCCTGTCATTCCGGGGTAGCAAGTACAGAGTGGGGTTCACATATTGGGCTCTGCTTGAAGTCCACATAAATTTAGCTCTAACAAGCAAACTGTTAGACTTGGACTGGAGTGAAGTTTGCATTTTGAAGTGCTACTTCAGATAGACACTTAAGGAGGTGTCTAATGGAAGTACATGCTTAAACCCTAAAATACCAATGGGGTGACAACTCATTTACATTTTCACTCAGTCAGTTGTTTCAAACTTATTTTGTTGATCTCTTGGGTTGTGCTAGTTTACAAAGAAACATGAATGTAACTAGCACAATTGGGGTAACCATACTGCCTTCTCTATTTTCTTGTTTGTAATCTGTTTTCTTAGGTGTCCCTTTAAGATCTGGAAATTCAATTTAAACTGAATTCTTAGAAAGAGATACAATGATTCTGAAGGGCTTTATACAGCAATGATGTGGGAATGAAGAAATAAAATGAAAAGAAATAATTTAAAATGTTCTTGGCTAGAAATAACACAAAAGTGTATTCTGACAAGTATTGGGGCTGTCAGGAAGGATTTTTATTTTAATGAAGTGATGATTGGGAGCCAAAATCATTATTCCTATCTTTCTTACAAGTTGGAGCAAAAGCAGTAAAGAAGGTGGAAATGGAAACTTTTTCCCCTCTTTCCTTCCTGCCAAGCAGTGAAGGATGAGCACTGAGGCCTTGAACCAGCCCTCTCCAACCTTTCTGTGTGCTCTAAGAGCTCAGGCTGTCAGCATCATTATGAAATACCTGTGAGCTGGAAGCAAGCTCTGGGACCGACACAGTTCCGGTGCGCCCATATTTTCCTACCTAGCCAGAGCACCCAGGACTTTCAAGCATCCTTGGTCCCATTAAGACCCGCACGGCATCACCCACCTGGTGTGCCTTCCGTCTCTCCCATTTGCCTCCAAACACCCACAATACTTTTCCAGTTGTGGTCATTGAGTTGTTGGGTTTTTGGTTGGTGGTTTTTTTTTTTTTTTTTATTTCTAAATGCCTGGATTCTGGGAAGAAAGTTGAATCTTTAAGCACTAACTAGATTTAAGTATTTTTAATTCCAGCCTCATGCTCCCAGGACCAGTAAGTACAGCCTGTAGGATGTCGCAGTTTGACTTGCACTCAGCTGGAACAAGTCACTGCTGCCTGGATGCTGCTTCTTAGGGAGATGCCATCCTGGCAGCGCAGCAATATTTTAGGCAGTATTGATTACGATAATAATGAACAACAAGGGGCAGTTCACAAGTCTGGGAGAGATCATTATTTTTTGAAAACAAAAATTTCTTCTCACTGCCATTGATTACTGCTGTTTATCAACTGAGTGTCTAAGACCTAAAATCTGAATAATCCTCACAGTGTTTTAGAAGAAGAAACAATAATAACAATTTCCTATTCTCCTCAGAAATGTGGGGGTTTATTTTAATAATGTAATAAACCCAGAAAGACTTATGTTCCTATTAGAATATAAAATAAACTAAATGGAACCATTTGTAATCAGGATTTTATCTGAGCAATGTGCTCTCTGTATCACCCACTGCCTATAAGATTGTGTTCCATTATACTACAGCAGTAATAGGAAAGAAACTAAACTATTTGCATCAACAATAATGCAACCAATTTTCAAGACTTGCATGTCAAAAATCCATTACTCCAGACATGATTACCTGGAACTGCCGATAACAATTGTCACCAATTACACTTTTTTACAATGTAGCAGGATTTTTATTTCCCTTTCTCCACCCCATCTTTTCTTCCACTTTCTTTTTGTCTTTTTTTTTTTTTTTCTCCAAGGAGGTAGGGTAACGTCTCCATCACTTAGATTAGAACATCACATTTAGTACAAGCAGCAGATGTTAATATAGAAAGACAGAACATCTCAATTTTCACACTGCTAATTCAGCTTACTGAGCCAATTTCACAATTCTCACATTCCTCTGGTCCTATGAGAAAATGCTAATTTAGATTGTTAAAACTGACACAGGTTAGGGTGTAAAGGGTAATTAGCATAAGATCCTACACAAAGTGTTTTTAGCACCATTAATCAACACCCACCTATGCATACACTTTTTTAGTCAGAAGTGGTGTCGAATAGTTTTGAAAAAAACTCTAAAATACTCCATGCTAGTTAAAAAAAATAGAATTTCCTTAAAAATATTCTTCAGTGAAAGTACCTAATGTGCAGTTAAAGCAGGACTTTTCTTTTACACATGAGAATTATTAAAAGCTCATTAAAGCATTTTAGGAAAAAAAAACCTTCACGATTTTTAAGATTGTAGGGAGATCTGCTAAAATGCAGAAATATGTCAAAATGCATTAGCTGTTTTGGGGTTTTCCACTTTCTCATCCTGAACACCAGAAAACATAGTCAGAGTTAGATAAAGTACTATAATTCTGTTTCGCATTCCATTTCATTTACACACATGTAGTTCAAGTAAATTAGGGTTTCATTAGTACTGACTGATTTAATTTTTCTTGAAAATACTACTTGGGATGGGAAAAACCAATACAATTTTAGAGTACTTGATCTAGGAGTATAGCCTACATAAAAATCTATGTTACAGTTACAGTTAATATGAATTATTTTAGATGTTAGAAAGTGATCATATGAACTGCCCTGGAAGGAATTCCTAAAATTAAGAAATGAAATAAAAAGATTAGGAATATAAGTTTTAAAAAGAGTGGAATTCTACAATTTGGTCAACCTTCTTGTTGATCATTAAATCAGGGTCCATTAAAAACAAAGTATTTCCTAAATCAGATAAGCATAAACATGGAATTTCCAGCTGCAAAAGACAAGGATTTCTAGGCATTTTAATGCTAAAGCAGTCAAGCCAAGTAATTATTGTCTCTAATTGGCACTTCCACAAGATGTAACAATTTTTACAGTACCCACAGCCAAGTGGCACTTAAAAAGGTGAGAAATTACTTCCTGCCTTGGGGGAAAAAAAAGAAAAAAAGAAAGTCACATGCTTTTCCAGTATGAGCTTTACAGAGGGGAAGACTGACCGAGAACTTCAAGGTCTGAATCAACAAACGCTTAAGCATATGCTGAATTTTAAGCATGTGTCTATTAACACTTGCCTAAAAGGCTATTTTTACGTCTCTGACTAGCATACTTAAATGCTTTATTGGTTCAGTGTGTCTGATTCAGGTCATCATCACATTTTGGGTGGGATTCAGCTCAGAATTTAGACAATTAGTTTTGGTTCTGCAGGAGAGACCTAGAAGAACTTGCTACCCAAGCTCCATACAGTATATACACAAGGCTTGATACAGCTGTCTAACACACATCTAATGACATCGTAGGTAACTCAGGTCATCTTGACATCCATCTGCTTTAAAGAGGGTCCTGAGTCTTCTCCAGGTCTGTGTCACACCTGCCAGCCCTATGGAGATCAAAGGATTAATGAGGCATTTGATGTGGCAGTAGATACCTATTTTAGCAACTAGATCAAGTCCTTTTCCAATACAGTCAGAAGGGTTTCCATCAGTTGTCCATAGTTTGACATGTACTGCCAGTCGCGATGATACCATAGAGCATCCCACCAGGGTACCGGCTATTGCTCCAGAAGGCACAGGTCCCCGTATGTCATACGTCACATATGTAAGCACCATGAGCATATCTTAAATACACTCAAGCATCTCAAATAATACTAAATGCCTGTGTAGGCAACTAAAGAGAGCTCAATGGAGATGAGAGCTATTCAGCTGGTCCCTGTAGTAGAATCCTACATTTGATGAGCTGCAGTCCTTTATAGGCTCTGTAGAGAAATGTGGGAGGTTAGAAACCTAATTCACTTCTGAACACTACATACTAGATAACTTTTATGAACCTGGAACTGCATCCAGTCCTTAGAGGTACATTCATTTACCTATGAATAGACATCTGGTGCCATTTGAGATGCCTGGAGGTATCTAAGGCATCTGTACAGAACTGACAAATATGATGCAGGACCTAAGGGAGACCTGTGACCTTTTGGAATGGTAACTGGAGGCCAGCAGATGCTTAAGTTCAAGTAGCTGAATTAAATTTGATACTTTATTAACAGGCTTGCACAGAAGCACCTGTTAACGCATTTTGTTAAATAAGACCTGGGCAATCAATAGCATTACTTCTATTAATGGTGTGAAATTAGGGAAAATTAACCTTAGAAAAGAACTTAATCATTAAAGCAAACTTACAGTGGAGGTAACTGTCTCCTGAAACCAAGTTCTACTGCACAGTTAACCAAACTGATTAATTAATTGATCCCTGCAATAAGATGAAATATTCAAGTTGGTCCACAGCAAGTAAAAAGCCATGAAACACTGTTAGCTCTTGCAGATTTTTACCATGTGACATCTCCACCTGGGGTTGCAACTTTTTCATTCACAGGTATCGCAGGGCAACTCTACATAAACACCATTAGCTACTGGTTTGCAAACGGAGAGGGCAGATGCACCGAGAGAGAGTAAGCTACCAGTCCAAGATCAGAGAACCATAAGAAAAGGAAAGAAATCTCTGGCTTCCTTCAGAGCATCTTATATGTTCACATTTGACAGAAAAGAAACAAACAAACAAAAACCCCAACTCAAACCAAACAAAAACCTCATTACCACCACCCCACTTGAAGTTCTTCATTATGTTAAAATAATTGTTTGCCTTTAATTAACTCTAAATTAATGCTTCACCTAAAGATGCAACTAAGTCAACCTGACCTACTTGACTTTCAGTTTGGAAGTCAATGGGCAGGTAATGCTACCATATACATTGCTCAAATGAAGGCAGGGATGCTGTGGCTGGACAAAACCACAGTGTCGTCTTTGGCGAAGAAGCCAGCCTTCCCTGTGCCAGAGGTACTGATCCTTTAGGCGGGTGACTTTATGCAGATAAAGTGAACTGTTAAATTTGATAGTGCACAGTCAGCAAAGTTTTCTGGTTTCTTGGTTTTGTTGTTTCTTCCACCCTGAGAAGTCCATATGCGGAGGGCGCAGATAAGTAACAATCTTGTGATAAAAAGTTCTGGTCTATCCTGTGCCTGATGGCACATCATCTTCCCTGAGCACTCTGGATTTCATTCTTTGTCATAGACTAAGAGCATCTCTGATCATGGGATAACGAGGAGGTGAGGGCCTCATGAGAAAGATGGTGGCCAGGTATGGGTTACCATTGCTAGATATTTTTGCCCATAATTCAAACTTTCGAGGCGATTACGTGTGAACAAATAATTGCCTGTGCATACAAATTTATGTCAGGCAGATAAACTATATTGTCTGTGTAGAGTACAATCCACCTTTCCTGCTGTTTGTAGGCTAAGCTGGATTTTAATTAGATCAATGTTTCTGGAGAAATAAGCATAGATACTGTAGATAGGGTTGAAGGTTTTTTTCACTTTTTTCTAACACCAAAAGAAACAGATCTGCTCACCCAAATCCAGAAATGTTTCTTTCTCAGAAATAATCTGAGAACCCCAAGAAACTTTTTTAACTACCATATGACTGCTTTCTTCATTATAAGAAAACCATTACTGACCGCAGCAAGCACAGATTCAGAATGGACACTGTCCAAAACACTGTGATGGAAAGCATAAATACTGTATACTGGAACCATTTATGGCTATCATTATGAGGTCTATGCTGAATAAAAGGACAAACCATCACAGAAATTTACACATCCAAGCTGTTAGTGTGACAAATAAAGCCAAAGGGAGGAAATCCTCAGTCTCCAGTGGACATCAGATATAGCTGGCCCACACATAGAGCTTGGATCTAAATTTACTTTGGTCTTCATGCATATTGAACCGTGCTGGGATTAACAACGAGAACAGGCCAATCAATTCCTAGTGAAGAGTAAATTTACTGAAAAATAAAGCTTTAAAGAAGGAATACAAAATCTCTGGAAACTGAGACAAAATCAGTAATTATTTTCAGCCAAGAAGAAAATGAAAAATAAAGGAAGTCCTTTGAGAATGTCATAGTATTTTATTTCACTGTTTAAAAATTAACATTACTTTCAGCAGAACTAACTGATTTCGTATTTCGGACTAGTATCTTGTACTTAAACAAATCCCCTACACTGAAAGAAAAAAGATCAAGTAATAACATCAACTAACCTTGGAAAAGAAATAAATAAATATATATGCTTATATTGATGAAACACGTGAATAGAGCAGAAATCATTGTGGGTTTGTTTTTTTTTTTTAATTTTTGCTGAAACATTTTACCCTACCAAATTTCCCCACTTTTTTGTCTGGTTTGGCTACCAAACAGAAAAAAATTGAATTATTCACTCAACTCTAGTGCCAACAAGTATGTCAATTAGTGTTAAGTATTGTAGGTTTTTTATTCAGCCATATGTCCACTTTGGCTAGGATTGAGGCCAGCTGCTAATTTTAAACAAGACATATAGAACGGCTGGGTAGCAAATCTTGATGTTTCCTTGCCTAAGATTAAAAATACATATTAACAAGTAAAATTCTTTCTTTAGTGACTGTTGCAGGGCAATAATGTCTACTATAGTGACCATTTAAGACAAAAACACCTTCATAGAACTGCTTTCATGACTGTTTTTCTTTTCACTTACTTCTACGTGGCTCACAACGGA
Organism: Phaethon lepturus; assembly: GCF_000687285.1. Lineage (NCBI taxonomy): Eukaryota > Metazoa > Chordata > Aves > Phaethontiformes > Phaethontidae > Phaethon > Phaethon lepturus. Next base: position 7,810 of record NW_010526864.1, read on the forward strand.
GGGAAATTTCCACAGGCATGTACCTGAGAAACGGATATTTTTTCTAAGACCTTTCACAAGCAACTCCCTGGATCCTTCTGTTTCCAGATGGAATATGAAGGCACTCAGATAAGTTATCTCAAGATGCTGAGATCTTCATATCTCTTGGTCTTTTTCCAGGAGAAAGACTTGGAAACAGATTCCTAATTGGTTGCAGTATCCAGAAATATTAAGCCATTAGGTAGATCAATTTGCTTCTAAGCCACCTGCTTGCTGATCTTGTACAAACATTGCCCCATGCATGCTGTCGTATGCGTACCATTTGTTGTCTTGACGAACCCATAATAAATCTATTCATGCTTGTTTATGTAGACTATTAAACTTTCAAAGTCTACTTGCTTTTAGTGCAGGATTATTCTGGGGCTAATTTCCCATTCTCTGTGTTTAGAAGCATCTTTTAACAGATTTCTGTAGAAAGGTTAATATTTAAGCTTCCAGAATTAACTAGGCATATAATGGTGTTTGACTTGCATATGTCATAACTAAATGTTAATTTAAACAAATGTAAAATAACCTTGTAACCTTTTTTCTTTTTTTTTTCTTTTTTTCTGTTTTGATAAACAAGAGGTACCTTGCTCCACAGTTGTCAATTTTAGAACTACATTGGTATGCTAATTTGTCATAAGTATAGATTTGGTGCTTATCTCTGTGAGGAATATATAGAATGATAACCTGGTTGTACTTCACCATATGTTCAGCCTCATGCAAAAGTCAAATCAACTGCCTTTTTCTAAATTACTTCCTCTCTTGATATATGGACCTTATTTATAGCCTCCCTTTGTGCAACCATAACACCATCACATAGGGCTTAGGTTCTGAAAACCGTAGCAATTGCCTGAAAATTGATTTGATGTCTTTTGCCCATCCCTTCCTCAGGTCCCTCAAGACATTTTAATATGAGCCATGACATTATGATGGATGAAATCTGGCATTTTACTGTAGCAATGCTACTCCCATGTGGAAAATAACAGCTTGTTCAAAGCCCATCTTCCAGCCAGATTTAGAATATACAGTAAGCCACATCTTCAAGCTCCCCCTTCTCTCTGCTCTTTCACAGTATCCTTTGCAAACAGCTTCATTTCACAGATCAACATGTCTCAGTACCAGATTCTTGCTAATCCTTACCCCTCTGTGAAGCTAGCTTAGATCCTTGCCCTCCCAAAACTCTCCTGGATAAGCAACGTATGCAAACTAATTGACTGATAATTATCCGAACAGAAGAGGAATCTAGCTAATATGTGGAATTCACTGTAAATCATCTCTGACAATATCAAGCTCCTGGTGAACTGTAAGTGTAGTGATACCACGTTACAGCTGCTCTGGCGCAAAACTGTTGTGTCTTCCCTGTTGGATGACCTGTATTAATTAAATGGAAGCTGCCTGAAAATGAAGCAAATGATATTTAAAGGTTTTATTCCAACCTTTAGGAAAAAGTTACCCAAGACGGCCAGTAAAGCATCCAGTGTTGACTGACTATCAAACACCCTCCTGCATGAGTATCTGAAACTCTTTTGCTCCCCGCAGCCACTTGAGGAAAAAGAAAGCTCACCCAGATGTTGTCAATCAGTCAGTTAAAGACGGAAGCAATAAGGCAGTTCTCACAGATGTTTGTGTGCTTAATTTACCCGTTTGAGGTCCAGGCAAAGTAAAGATGATTTTGACTTTTTGGGTTCTAAAAAAAAGTGACCTTATTTTAGATAATTAGTACATTTAGTTACGTCTTTCTAGCCCTTCATCTGGGAAATCCTCTTCTGTCATCAACTGTTGCAATTGCTTATTTTGTTCATAACTAAAGATGTAGTCACACTGAATGACACTTCTTATTTAACCTTAAATTTCTAAAAGTCTGAAGTGGCCATCTCTTTTTGTTGATCAAAAAGGATGGTACATCCGATATACCACAGGATAAGCTGAACCTTGAAGGTTCTTCACTGACAACGATGGGAATCAACGTGACCAGTTCAGATGTGGACTTCCCTAACAAAACTAAACCGGGGTAAGGAGCAACACCAACCAGAGCTGGCTCCAATACCAGCTCAAGAATGGCCCTCAGCATGAAACAGTACAGTAGATGCTACAACACAAGATATCCTAGGAAGCATTGTTTGTCCACTGTACTTTATATGTCTTGTATTTATTTGAACTGTTCACAATCATGAATGTTTATTAGAGAATGTTGTTACCTTTTTTTTTTTTTTTAAATAGGAGGAGAGGTTCACTGCAAAGCCATTAGTGATACTTTTTAAACTATGGATGTATAAAAGATGCAGGTAAGTATCAAGGAAGTTTTACAAACTCTGTTATGTAAATTTGGTGCTTAGTTGGCCATGGGACTTTGGCACTAAAATGTCAGGATTCTGAGGGTAATAATAGCCCTTACCACACCCACAGGCATCTCCTCCCACCCCTGCCCACGGCTCACGACCTGGGGCCATCAGTCCCTGCCCTAGCGAGGCCATTGGACACCACAACTGTGCCCCACACACCAGATTCCTGGTTTCATTTCACTTCCAACAAGGATTTATATCCCCTGCCTTGTGTACACATCCAGAATCTCATGTTGCAGAAAATGTGGGAAAACAAATGTAGTACACAGTGGCTGAGGACTCAGGTTTTGAATAACTCCTTAATTGTGAAGACGATCAAAAGTGCCCCCACTTTTCCATTTCTGCTGCAAATTGCACTCTGAGTCAGTTAGAGACTTCCCCAGCAGTCTTTCTGAACCCTAAACACTTATACATAGCTTTAAGTGCAAATGAATGTGTATGTGAAGCAGATATTTATGATCCTAGCACTGGAAAAGGAGGCTTTTCTTGTCTCTTCTCTTTTGTAATGTATACACATTACACAGCCAAATAGTTCATCATCATATGTTACAGTAACAGACAATATGAAAGTAGGTGTATAGTTCATGGAACATTATTGAAGTATTTGTTGATGGCTGATTTGATAAAAAATGGATGCCTGAAAGACTTCTGCCGTTTATTTCGGTCCACTTTGTGTTTTTTCCTGCTGTCCTTCAGCTCATTTTTGGATTTGGCTTAGCTATTTCATCCTGTTCTTTTCTCTTTCTTTATTTTTTTTTAACTACCTACTTCAAATTCCTTTGACAACCTGAGAAAGTCTTGCAGCTGAACACAGTATTAATTATATTTCAAAGCAAACCTTTTATTCATTTGGGGACAATCTGTGAAACAGAAATCTGTGACTGAAGCTGCTGCCAAGCCAATTACTGCAAAATAACTCAAATATGTCTCAACAGATTGCAATTTTTCCTATTGTTAGGTTGTTTATTTTTTAGATCAAAAGGTTATGTTCACTTAAATTAGGCCTGTATTTAAATATTCCATAAATTTTGCACATGATGAATCTATAGGTATATATAGACAATATACCATGAATAGTATGAGGCAAACAAATCCCGTTCAGCTAACAATGGATATTGTCAGACTAACATTTATCGACTCTGCACAGTATTGTCTGAATCCTTTTAATTCTGAGTCTTTCTACTTACACTTTGTCTACGTTTTTGGTCTTGCTCTTTGTTGCTAAACTTATTCAACCCTTAACAAGCTGAAGAATTTCTGGTCAGTAGAGCAGAAAACAAAGAGATTACTTCATGCACAGATTGTAATACCACTCCAAATAATCATAATGATTAAGCTTTCAGATGTTCTTATTGATTATTGAACACTTACTTGTGTTAATTGCATATGGACCTTCCAGAAATATGGAAATTCCCTGACAAGTATTAATGGAACAATTTTGACTTTGTTCTCTTTAGCCAACCTACAAAGACCAAAGAACATGGATTTTGGCTGATTTTGTATTCTGGCAAAGATTTAAGCATTATTCCAGCTACTACATAGATTAATTTAGAGCTGAAGGCAAAAGTTTCAGAAATGGTGGACATCCCTAAATGACTCTGAATTCACTGGATCCAGAGGTGAAAATTGCATCTCTGTCTCTGCGGAGTCCAAATGGAGGTGACAACTGGTTCTGGTAGTAATAAAGCAACTCCCACCAACCTCAAAAAGAAATCCTTTTAAAATAATTTCCTCTACTGAAAAATCTTACAGATTTTTCGTTGTTAAAAAGAGGGAAAGAAGAATGAGTGGTAAAGAAGAAAAAAGAATGAGGGGTAAAGAGGTTTCTTCATTCTCCAACTATATATTTTCTCATTTTATTGTTTTGCATGAGCTTGGGTAAAACACAACATCTAAAACAGATGTCATCTTGCAGAGCCTCAGCTTTTTCACCCGTATTCTGAAGTCTGCCTACCACCCTCAGATGTTTTAGGGGCTGATGAATACACATTTATTTATCTTTGAGATTCTCTTTTTAAAAACTCATCTCACCGAAGCTGATGTCAGCATCATGCTGACACATCTTTCACCCCTTTACTGCCAAGTCCACTACCTGAAGAACTTCCTCCAGGGACACCTGTTTCATGCAGGAACATATTTTTTTTTTCCTTCTCTGTGCTCATGGCAAAGTCTGAGTCTACAGCAGTGCTCAGCGGGGCATGAAGCAGTATGTAGTTTGTACCTATCCTGGAACTGCTGAGTTACAATGGGTGTTGTGCAAAGGAACTCTCATAAAGGATCATGGAGGAGACTATGACTATATTTGTTTGCATCTTGTGGGCTGTGATTACTGCTTTTGACTGGTGAAGAATTGACAGCATCACATCATTCTGTTACCCCCACTTCCCACTTCAGCCACCTGGTGTGTTTTTTCTTTTGCACTTTGGATTATTTGTAGTAGGGTGCAGAAATGATAATATGTTTCAATGATTGCATAGAGGCTTAGGTGGGTGGTCTTCAAGGCAATCATTAAAAAAGTTACATAAAATAATTCATCATCAGCTCATCTTAGGCAGAATGTTTGGAAAATATGAGTCTGAAGGTGAGAGAACTTAATTCTTTACAGATAAAAATAAAGCAAAAGGATTTGAAGGTCTACAAAATGGAGTTAGGTCATCAAGAAGTTAACTCTACTCATATTTAAAGGTAATTTTGAAATTGCCACATGGTCCAAGAGACTGAGCCACTCAGAGCACTTTGTATAAAAACTCTTGCAAACCCTTGAATGTTTCAACCCAGCATCTGTGTCCTAAACCTGCCAAGTATAACCTCTGAACGGTCACCAGGCTATTGGCTCCAATACTAAAACATATTGAGGAGGAGTGGAAGAGGGGAAGGCAATCCAGAAATGGGAGAAGCTGGTGCCAGGAAAGTGTCACATAGATATATAGAAGCCAATTACCTTTGTAATTGCATTTTACCAATAAAAGCCAACATTGTGTCCAGATTCCTGTAAGCTCTGCTTGCTTCAGTGACAGTTTACAAGTGTAGTTAATGAGTTAATGTGAAATTCTCTCATTGAAAGAAAATAACTATATTACATGAAGAAGAAGAAGAAATAAGTCATGGATGTAAGATAAAGTCATCAAACTTTCACCAGATATCAGAAAGTCCTGTTAACCCCATTTCAGAGAAGTAGATATGGAGTATCTACCAGGATAAGTCCTTTTAGCATCTATCTATACAGCCAGCATTAGATGGAAATAAAGCTCACCACAGAAAGGGTTCTTTGTTTCAAACCCACAGGCAGTTTAGTCCAGTCTTTGCAAATATAATTCTGGCATTCTTATCAGAAAAATAAAAAAACTTACAGTGCTGCTAGAAATAGTTCAGATCTGTTACTTTAAACAGCCACTGTCAAATATATATAACTTCCAACTAAATGTCAAGCCCATAGTTAAAATTTTCACGAGGTACAAATTGCTAGAACATACAGAGAGATCTAAAGTTATCAAAGACAATAACAACAATACTAGAAAGAGTAACCACTTCTGATTCAAAAAGCCAAACCCAGGGGCTAAGATTTTCAGTGAACTACAGGTTTGAGTGTATTATTAATCTAAGCTACATATGTGACCTCTATTATCATACTAGCTAAATATCTCCATCTTGTCATATATTTATCTTCAAAACAAAGAGGTTTTTAAACTATTATCACTATTATTATTCCCTTTAGAGACAGAGACAGGGATGTAGAAGTCTTAGCAATTTTCCTCAATGTTATGTGGCAGAAGGTAAAATTGAAACAATATTTAAGACTGAATTCGTCCCTTAAAGAGTGAACAGGGCACCTTCTTTTACTGTGAAGTACCTTCATGGTCTGACTTCAGGCCGTTTTAGAGTTCAGCCTTCCTTCCCTCTCCAAGCTCTTCCTTCCTCAGTATTTCAAATTGACAGTCTGAAAAGGGAGTTACCAAAATCAAAATGCAGTTCCGAAGTAATGGAGCAAGTTTATTTTTTCTAAGGTATATAAGTTGACTGATTTTTACAGGTGAAAGGCAGAAAACATGCTGGGAAAAAATGAATATAAATGCTGAGGAGCTTGGGAACTTGGGAATTTTGTCCATGTTAAAAGCAATCATTTAAAATATTTTCAGTATGCCCATGCCTTACTAAATGTAAATCTTCTTTAATTATTCTGTATGTTCACTCAGGGAAAAGGGGCAACTTTTTTTCAAACATCACATGGAGTTAATATTTAAAAATTAGTGTCATCATATTTTTAATAAACGTTCAGTCAAAAATTGTTCGAACTATTTTCCCAGAAACTTCATCTCTAAGAATTTTAGATTTCAAATATAGATTTGCTTTCATTAGATATGCATTTGCAGAGACAAAATGCCTTTGATCTTAACAACAAAACTCTGAATGTGCAAATTTTGATCATATGCTAGATCCATACTAGGATAGCTTCATTCTATATGTTCCTGGTTGTGATGACCAAGACATACACTACAGTAGAAGATAAGTTTCATGGACCCGAACGTATGCAGGAGATAAATGACTTTGGAGTCCAGAGATCAGATTTTGCTTTGCCACGAATCTACGTGGCCCTGAGAAGAGTTTTTAAGTCCAAACAATTGCTTCTGACAACATGGACTCTTTGGAGAAAGGATTCTCCCTGGGCTTATATGTGAATCTCTGGTCTCAGTGCAGACCTTCATACTGGTTCTGCCAGTTTTATCAGTCTAGAGGTTCAGGTGTGCATTTAGTCTTCATCGAGGGATGAGAACTGTATAGAGACCATCTCATCACCTGCTTGTGTGGGAAAAAGTCTTGTACCGCCAGACTAGAAAGGAGAGATGACATTCTACCTGTCATCCAGATCAATGAACTGTGAGTGTGGTATCTGCCATAAGCTGCATCTATTCTATGAGATATATGGTTATTGAAATTCAGAGATTAATAAAACAAAAACAATATTTCTGCATTTTTTGTTCTGAATTTTATAAATATGTATGCATGAAAATTTAAGTGGCAAGTTACCTTCTATATTGAAGAGCTGCAACAGGTTTTTTGGGATCAAGACCAATACTTAGTGTGGTGGGTTGACCCTGGCTAGAAGCCAGGTTCCCACCAAAGCTGCTTTATCACTTCCCTCCTCAGCTGGACAGGGAGAGAAAATATAATGAAAGGCTCATGGGTCAAGATAAGGGCAGGGAGAGATCACTCAGCAATTACCGTCATGGGTAAAATAGACTCAACTTGGGGAAAATTACTTTGATTTATTACCAACCAAATCAGGGTAGGATAGTGAGAAATAAAACCAAACCTTAAAACACCTTCCCACACCCCTCCCTTCTTCCCAAGATCAACTTCACTACTGATTTTTCTTCACCTTCTCCCCACAAGCGGCGCAGGGGGACGGGGAATGGGGGTTGTGGTCAGTTCATCACACGTTGTCTCTGCTGCTCCTTCCTCCTCAGGGGGAGGCTCCTCACCCTCTGCCCTGCTCCAGCATGGGGTCCCTCCCACAGGAGACTGTCCTCCACGGACTTCTCCAACGTGGGTCCTTCCCACGGGCTGCAGTTCTTCACGAGCTGCTCCAGCCCGGGTCCCCCACAGGTGCCGTCCTTCAGGAACAGGCTGCTCCAGCCTGGGTCCCTCCATGGGGTCACAGGTCCTGCCAGCAAACCTGCTCCAGCTGGGGCTCCTCTCCCCACGGGGCCACAGGTTCTGCCAGGAGCTTGCTCCAGTGTGGTCCTTCCATGAGGTCACAGCCTCCTTTGGGCATCCATCTGCTCCAGCATGGGGTCCTCCATGGGCTGCCAGGGGACAGTGTGCCCCACCATGGACTTCACCACGGGCTGCAGGGGAATCTCTGCTCCGGCACCTAGAGAACCCCCTCCTCCTCCTTCTCCACTGACTTTGGTGTCTGCAGAGCTGTTTCACGTATTCTCACTCCTCTCTCCGTCTGCAATTGCTGTCGCCACTTTTTTTCCCCTTCTTAACTCCGTTCCCCAGAGGCACTACCCCCATCGCCGATGGGCTCGGCCTTGGCCAGCGGCGGGTCCATCTTGGAGCCGGCTGGCGTTGGCTCTGTCGGACACGGGGGAAGCTTCTGGCAGCTTTTGACAGAAGCCGCCCCTTTAGACCCCTGGTACCAAAATCTTGCCATGCGAACACATGTGAAGGTTCTATTAAGGATATTTAGCAGAGGAAAACTAGAGGAGTCTACAACTGAGAATAGTCTAAAACAAGCTTGACCAGGACAAATACCATAATCTACAATTTGATGAGATTCAAGGCCTGTTTAACTTTAGTTTTCCACTGCACGTGATACCACACTTCCCTGGGAGATGTGAACAATTATGATAAATATCTGCCTTCAGTTAATAGTAAGAAAATAAATAAATAAATATATGTATATAGCTGGAGCTAAGACAACTGTTAGCTGAAGTAACTGGGAAATATACTTAAAAGAATTTTGATTAAACTATGTTCAATGTTTGCTTTAAATATTAAAACTTTCCAAATTTAAAAAACATTTTCTTTCCCCATTCTGCCAAAAACTCTATAGTCACTAATAGCTGAGACAGAGTTACAGTATTGGTACTGGCTATACCATGAGTCAAATTTGCATACGTAAGCTTATTGAAGCAGTGTTGAGAATAATTCTTTCCCACTGAATTGCAGGTGCTCTCTGAGACAGGATTTACTTAGTTTGCTGGATTGACTCTCAGGCATTTAATTCCTTGAAAATTAGTTTTAGTGTGTGCACTTACCAAATATGGGGAGATGCTGGTCAAGTGGCCGTAAAGCTTCTTCCTCTTTCTTTTATTATCCTATGTAATGGTATTGCCTTAGGGAAATTCTAGTGCTTGGAGTTTAATGAAACCAAGTACGTAGGGTCTAATATGATGCTCAGTTTCCACCACTCCCATTGGCTTAACATTATCCTGTACTTTATGTTCTACAATTTCATAGATTTAATAATTTCATAGCGTTTATGGCCAGGAGGTACCATTAGATAATCTAGTCTGGCTGCTTACATATCATAGCCCATTATGTTTCACATGCATGAAGTATCTTAAGCCCAAAGACTTGAGTTAAATTGAAGCTTTTCAGTCTTCAGAAGACTAAATCATGTGCCGCAGGCAGAGAACAGGAGTGAAAATATGTAACAGCTGTGTTCAGGTGGATGCAAACTCAGAGAATGGATTATCTGATACTTCAGAAAAGAGGAAAAAGAAATCTAAGTACCGTGAGCTAATTGTGCATGAGGTGGACCAAACTTTTTGAATCACAACTGACTAGCTGAAATCTTGAAGTATGAGGATTTATTTTAGCAAGTTGTAATCATTGCCAGACTTTAGATTGACAGCTTGTAAATAAATCTTGGACAACTTCATGACTGTGTTGCCTCTAAGCAACAGTAGAAAAGAGACAAGTACAATTCAAACATTCACTTCCCCTCAACTTGCCTAGCTGTAAAATGGGGATAAAGCAACAAACTTCCTATATGATGCTCCTGGCTAAGTAAGAGCTAAGGATTCTGAATATTGATATTATAATTTTAAACTACTCAAATGCTGTGACATCTCATTTCTAAACAGCTGAGGTTTTGTCCATTGTATTCAGCTTGAGAGAAGGCTGTTCAATGAACATTTTGCCATAGCATTTGAAGTTTCAACATAAGCTCTAATTAAAAGACATAAAAATCCTCTCGCCTATCTGAGGTTTCATTTTCATGGTTCCACAGGAGTGATTTAGAATAATTTTACTTTATAGACTGTATAATAAATAAAACTAATCTCAAAATCTCAAAACAAAACCATGTGAGGTAAGTAGGTTATAAATCTGGAGGATCTAGTCTGCAAAAGCAATGGAATTTTCATGGCTTTAATGTGTGATTAAATTATTTTTAACTGAAGGAGAAAATAATCATACAAGACAAATATCAAGCTGCATAAGTAATATACTAAGGAGTGCCCCATTCCAGCCTTATGTCATAAAACACAAAAATTGCAGCCTCTGCTCTTATGGTGGATGACACAAGCAGGGGAGAGGGTTGCTAAAATAATTGGCATCTCTGGAAGTTTTAATCCCTCTGTGTTCCACTGACACGCGTAAAACTGCACACACTGGAAACTGTCACTGGAGGGGTATTAACACTGGAGTGCCAATGATAATTTTGAATGTATAAACCTATTCCCAAATAAATTGGCATATTCCAGTGTGGTTTTCATTTAGTGAACTGAAGTCTTCCAGGCTTTAATATGGCAGTGATAAAAGATAAAAATGTGCAGCCATATCTTTAAATCCAATCCGTTTAAGTATTCAACAAGCTATTGCCACCTGCTAGAAGAAGAAAATTCATCATTTTTCCTTACCTGATAAAATCAATAATTGTGGTTTATTTCTTGCTAACTAGCGTTTCTTCTAAGATATTCTAAACTGTATCTGCAGTACTTTTTCTCTGTATATATAATTTTTATAATTACTTCTACTCTCATATGCACACCTGCAAGACTACATCATTTGAGGAGCTAGACTACTCTCTTCTTGCCTTTATAAATTCCTGGCTGAATGCATAGGGAATTTGAGCAGTGCAGAGAACAAAGAAATGCAGCCTTACAAAGAATAAAAAAAAGCAGCCTTACATCTGGTATTTCGATTGCTTGCAGTAATTGTACATTGTTCAAGAGCTCTGATTTCCAGCAAGGTAAAGTAATCTTTCAACACAACAGGTAAGCGTTAATTGTGAAGTGGACAATAGCTGTGACTGAGGGCACAGACCTGCCCTCTCGGGTCCTGTGTGGGTTATGCAGATTCTGAGCCAGAGACACAGGTTAAGTGCAGGTGTTTGGGGAGTCAGGAGGCAGCAGATGGAACGGCTGAGTTTGCTGGTGCTGCTAGCAGAGTTTAGCCAAACAATTTTGGTGTCTCTGATATTTCCTGAAAACTTTGCAAACACGCAAATTTACATCAAATGGAGTGGAGACTTTCAGGAGGAAAGAAACATTTTTATAAGCATTCAAATGGCTCACTCCAGTGTTTCTGAAACATTAAAGCAGGAGGTCGTGTCAACTGCGTGAAGGAGAAGGTACTTGTGAAAAGGCAGGACACACATTCCAGGTACGTGTCTGAGATCTGTGTGATAACTTGGAAGGGAAACCGTATCAACAATGGTTTCCCAGGACTAATTTTACAGGTATTTTGAGATTAGTACAAGTATTCTGGATCAGAGACTGAAATGATCATGTGCCAACAAACTTCAGGTGTGTGATCTATCTAGAAGGGTCAAGGACTTACTGTTACTCTTAAGTAATATATAGTTTCCAGAAAGGACTAGAATTTTATTATTAACTCTGCTATCATTTGACCCAAATGTAGAGATACCCACCTTTTTCAAATGAGTGACTCAATTTCATATTGCTGCTCTGAATAGGGCAAAAATGGGCAAGAATTGAAGTTCTGAGGAACCCCAGATGGTACATGAGTGATTAGACTGTGAATAAATGCACCCATTTTGTTAGAAGTATCTTTTAAGATTTTAGCTTTGATTGGCACATTTGCTGTTTAAAAATAGCTTAGAAAATAATACAATGTTTCATATGATCCAAAACAAAATATGATGATGAGCAAATTAGCAACAACAACAATTTGGTCAATCTGATACAATTTGCTGTGATTTAGCCAAGCAAGCAAAATCAAAATTATGTATGTAGCTCTAAACACGAAGCCCCAACATTTTACAAGGATAACACTTCAGTAGTAACACACACACAACTGCCAGCTCTTTTCTTAAAGTCAGAGTCTAGATCAATCTTTTATTAGCTATTTGTTAATGACACATATACTGTGGGTAAATATCACTCCCAGTTCAGAGACCTTTGATATTTAGCCTATATGCTGTATGTGGAAGTCTTGGGGATGAAAACTCATACAGAGTTAGAAATCGAAAGCTTATCTACAAGTAGATACCTAAGGTAAGCACTGCTGGGTCTTCCTATGGCGTGTCTAGTTCACCTTCTATCCAGCTTCCTCGCTCCTTTAATGATATGACAGCTGGATTGATCTCAACTAAGTGTCTAAAGCATCTAAATATATTCAGGGCCAATTCCTATTAGGGTGGAAATCATCTGGACGAGTATTGAAATGTCTGTCCTGCAATGCAGTTCTCAAAAGGAGGTGGTAGGAATCACGGGCTAAATTTCTTTCCACTGGCTTTACAAACAGATGAAGCTGATTGGATCAGATAGAGGCATTTATATCGCAGATGTCTGAGGAAATGTAAGACATTCCTGCCCTTAACCATCACCTTTAATTACACATCAGCCTCTGACTTTTTGGACATCATTTGATAATTACTTTAAGGCATTCTGTGGTCCCAGGAGATCATGAAATTGTTCATAATTGCTTTAGAAAAAATATACTTCCCATGGCCAAAAATTACTGAAATGGATTTTGGTTAAAGTTTCCTCCTAAAATTATCTCTCTGTATGAAAAAACTACAGAAAGATGTGGACTTTCAAGTGAATCTGAAAAAAAATAGAGGCAGACAAATTAAGAGTTTCAGCAAAATCTTTAAATTTTTCAGTTGAACTACTTTAAAAAATGTTCATGTAATAAAAAAACAAAATAATGATTCAGAAGAATTATTAAAATTAAAAAAGCAGTAGAAAATACGTATTATTTTTTAATCATAGAGGAGTTGTAAGCAACAATAACAGCTGTTATTAGACTAATTAGTGTAGAAAAAAAGTAAACGTGTTTTTGAACATAAAAATGAAGTAGCAGATTTTAAAGCTGAATTAAAACTGGAAGCAAATTATTAGCTCAATCAAATAAGTATCGGATCATAAGTCTAGAAAAGGTGATTGGTACCAAGGAATAGAAGAGATGTTTGTAGAGGAACATACAGATATTGGTGTCCAATGGGAGAAACATCCTGTATCACAAAATCAAGACTCTGATTGAATCCAGGTTATTGATAACCAACGAAGTTATAAATTTTAGTTCTCAGATTCAGCCTTAGAAGGCTCTTGTAAGTCTCTTTTAACAATCAGGATTGAAATAGTAGCGAGTAGCTGTTTTGTAAGAGGAAGAATCTCCCCAACGGGAGGTGGTTTTGTCCATTGTTTATTGTCTACATAGCTTATTCCTGTGCTTTCATTTCATGAGTAGGACATTTGGTGAACTTCATGAAGTTTAATATGTGCTGCAAAAAGACGAGCGAAAGATCAAAGGTTTTATGAGCCCATTGTGGGAATATTTACTGTACTTGTAGCGGAGCTGCTTTGGTAAGGTTTAAACTTCTTCCTCCTTTATGATCTAAATGCCTTTGTCACGTTTTTGGTCTACAGGGAGTTTTTTCCTGATGAGTTTAGTGATTTGCAGACTGTGAATGGTTGAAAGAGTTTTGAGAAGGTATGATCTTCCCGTATCAGTTTAATATATAATTAAACAAGTCATTTAATCATATTGTTCATTGATTTCCCACGCAGTTTCCAGGGCAGAATGGCCTGTTACACATTGTGTCTACGAAGTGTGGAAGTAGTTCTTGTGATGTATTTGAATGTTTCTTTCAAAAGAATCTATTCCCCTGGAAAAGTGGCTTCTTGGATAAAACTCCTCTTTTCATTATTTAGGTAGGTATCACGAGTGTTCTCCTCAAAGTAAATCTATTTGTGTCCAAGGACGTGGCTGGATTTTTTTTTAATGTGTTTCGGATGGTTACTGTGTTCATAGAAACGGATGTGTTGGTTTACAGGTTTTCTGTAGATTATAGTTGGTAGGTTGTTGATTTTGATTTTGTCTTTAGTGTCTAAAAAATGAAGATTATATTGGAGGAATACAGACAAAGTATAATGGAATGATATTTGTTACTGAAATAGTGACGGAAATCAATAAGAAAATGCAGAATTCTAGAACAGATGATAAAGACATACAACATAAACTTCATAGTATGATTGCTAAAAAAATATTTCTATCTGCGTTTACCTCCATCTAAACATCTTCTTTCAGATTAGAAATATAAACTATGGTTAGAAATTGATATGATGATCCCCATTTAAAAAAAAGAATGATAGAAAAGTATTAGTCAGCCATCAAGTATAGAAATTAAAGAAATATTCTGTGATTGCTCAGAACAGCATTTCTAATCCCTTTTACTTCAGCATCTTTCTATGCAATTTAGAGCAGTGTAATTTTTTTCTCAGTTCATGACAAAAGTGATGTTCTGGCCCAATTTTAAACAATACATCCTAGTGGGGCAGATCTGTTGCAAGTAGTGGAAAACCAGTACAAGCAGCACGTGGTGAACTGTGACAAAACACCTCATGTGAATACAAGTAAATTGCCCACAGTGATGCACAACCCCCTTCCCAGGATGGGATTTTTCCTGGGATTATTTTTATGTTTTTATATGCATGTTAAATAGTGTGAGATCCCAATGGGTATATTTAAACCTCAGGCAGAGCCATTCAACAGTCAGGGATATTAACAGAGGGGACCTGATTATCAGAGCCTGGGTTCTTGAAACAGGCTGGCTCCAGCAATTAATATTCTTATATTGTGTCTGAAGAATTTAACTTTAAATGAAGTTTGTCACCCACCTCCAGACATACGGATAAATCATGTACAGATTAAAAAAAAAGTTCAATCACAGCAGGGAGAAAAAAAGCACAAATGAAAAACTGAACGCTGAAGAAGAAAAATTATTTTCTTTCCCATCCTCTCTAGATGAAAACTATCCCTAGATAAGCAGTTTATGATAGTTCCCATGTTTGATTTCTGATTGCTTCTTTTTCAGCTACCTTATCAAATTTGGGTTGTGTACTCTTCTGGTGGAGCAATATGAGTCAGGGATATTGTGAATGCTCAGGAACACATATAACCATGTGAGTTTAGCAGCTTCATCAAAGGTACGAACAGGTTGAGACCTCTTCAGACACAGGGATGTCTTACAGCCAGGTTTAATGTGCTAACTCCTAAGCTACTGTGTAAATGGTGGGTGATGGTGTTGCCTTGAAGATTGTTTTGGGTATTTTTTTCTTTTTTTTTTTTGCCTTGCAAGTGACGGTAACAGAACTTTTCCTTTTGGGTCTAGCAAAATGACTTTTCTTACTTCAGTAATAAACCCTTCCCCCTCCCCTGCTACTCCAAGTTTTACACTTAGCTCAATTTTTTTGTTGTTCTATTGCTGCCATCACTGTTTCCCCCAATTTGGCAGCCATCTCCAAAAAACCAATTTTTCACACAGCCTGACTCCAGAGTAGAAGTTGGTGCTGGGCTTTAACTGAACACCAGTCTCTCAATATGTCAGCCTTGGTGCACAGAAAAGGTCTCTCCTCGATGACTCTACCAGCCCGTGCATCCTTTATTGCGAGTGCCACAAGGGTGACAACGTGTGTCAGGCCTGGTGGGAGCTGATCCTTGCTGCAGATACGCAGCCAGCTATAGCCTGCTGTCAATTTTCCCTGCCGGCGACTCCTCCCGGAGACCTGAGTCTGCCAGAGCTCACAAAAATGAGGACAAACAGTGCTGTCATTTTGTTGTTGTTGTTTTTCATAAAGCAGTTCAGGTGCTCAGAAAACAGGTTGAGCTGGGAGAGAAGACAGATGACAAGTGAGAAGGGGCCACCTGTGAACAGAGATTTTTGTCTTGTTATTGCACATACAAGTGAAATTCACTGTTAAATGGAACCGGACAAGGAGAAAATAAATTCTTTCTTACTTATATTTGCGTAAGACAATTTTGTGATCTCAGATGTCAGATGTTAAACTGGGTTTGCAAGCTGTTAGGTAGACAATATTCACACTCATCCTCATCCCCGTAGGAGCGGCATACCTGGTTATTAGCAAATGAAAAGATTTCTCCTTACTTTTGCAAACCTCCATTGACATCTGCCAGAAGTGGGATATTGGCTTTAATGAATCAGGCAGTTACTAGCTAATTTTGTATCTTAATGATAACAGGCGGGTGGACTGTGTACAAAATGTCTTTAGTTATTATCAACTTTCCGTATTTTTGACTCTGCTGTATGTCAATGAGAAATTTGACACCATCTCTGGGGGAAAGATTCTGAGGTCCTGTTCCAAGAAACCTTTTTTTTTTTAAATAAAAATATGATATTCTGTAGAAAATATGCCATAGCACCCTAGGCATTGCAAGGATCACCAGCCAATGTGCTGAGGAATAGCATAGCAACCATCACTAGGGAAAATGTCAAAACTCTGAGACATGCAAGAAAGAAAAAAAAGGCAGGCAACGGAGGGAAGTTCCAGCTTCCCTTAGATCTCTGAGAAATTATTTAATTCCCACCTCTGGCAGATAAAATACAGTTAAACTGCATTGAATCTAACAACATAACAAAAAGGAAAAAAGATCTCATGCTTTAAAATATAAAGTCATTTACAACTTTTTGCAGGGGGGGATGCAAACTTTGCAAAGAGAAAAAGTGAAAACGTATTTTGGTAGTATAATGCAAAAAATTATGCTGGTTTTCTTCAATAATACATTTGTTTTCTAAATTATAGATCTTCTTTTTGCACCGCAAGTCTCCACACAAAGACCTAAAAAGATTTGTTCCTCATTAATGACTACAAAGCTTAACGTATGTATTGTTTGAAACAGATATTGGAGAGTGATTTTGTCAAACAACTCACAACATTTGGTATTCTCCTTTCAGTCCTTGCTCAGGGGATAATGTGAAAAATCTCATCTTTTACTTTTAAGAGTGTATACCAAATATGCGCTATCACAGCATCCGAACGGAGAAATCAGGCTATAAACACACCACAGATGAAAAATATGAAGGCATAAATCAGTTGCTTAACTGTACAACTCATTTTCTTCTGCCTTTTTCTTTCTTTTGCCCATGCTTTATGCATTTGACTGCACTGCAGCCTTTTTTCAAGGATCGTGACACCTTCATCTCCAATCTGACTTCTCACCTCTCCCTCTCCAATCCATCAATAATTCTTTAGTTAGGATCACCTCTAGGAAGTGGAAGATAGGACTTCAAGTCCTGTTAGACCAAAAGGGAACTCATATGCTGATTTCTTCATCCTTGAAATGATATTCTTACCCATAATTGAAAAATGTCTCTTCAAAACCATGACCTCTGTTCAGTTGTGCCCTTCTGGGTAAGGACATGCAACTCTGTTGTCAGTAGATCGCAATGGTAAGTATGAAGCCTTGATTCCTATGATCACGGTTTTTTTTTTTTTAGTGGGCTGGAAAGATCTCTGTTCCTGATGTTTCTTCTTGGCAAACCCATTTTATTTGGCATGTAGGAACCTTGCATTATTATTTTCTAAGCAATAATTAACTATACAACAAGCTGAGACCACAAGCTTTTTTTTTAGTCATTATGGTACCCAAAGTAGATGTTTTGACCCTGCTCCATCACTCCAGCACTACGAGATTTAAAAAATGGGAACAATTCTATTTTCTCAACTCTGAGAACATTTTCCCTTAATCTTGCTGAAGAAAAATGTGGACATATTAAAACAGCGTTATGCATTTTCATCTTCATTCGATACTTATCTTCTAATTGTTTGCTTTCCTCTTGAATCATTGTCTAAAGAACTTTGACACTGTGATATTTAACTATGTTAAAAATCTTGAGGTAAGGTACTCAGAAGAGAGAAGATCAGTAGGACTTACTGGGAAATTTTAAACTCTTGAATTTTGGTTACGATATTGATCTGTTGGAAACAAAGTCTCAGGAAAAATCATTCTATCATAAAAAAAGGAGTAGCAAAAAAAAGAAAAACATTGCTGGAAAAAAACATGTGGACAGGTACAAAAATATGAGGAAAAACTCACGTTTAAAAATTAGTAAATTTAGACTATAATTAGTTAAAAAGAATCAGGAAAGAGTCAGTGTTAAAAAGATGTTTCTCAAGAGAATATCTCCTAATACAGCAAATGATAAAGTTAAAATAATACCTGCCACATTCCTTTCTTTTTAATAAATCAGTTCTCCAATAAAAAATACTATTTCTCCTAATAAACATCTTTTAACCTTTGCATCCTCCAGACACACAGAAGATATAGTATGAAATAGTTCAGTTTACCAAAGCTTATCTTCTGTCTGTGTGTACATTCATTAATATTTTTAAAGTTTCAAGGTTTTGTCCAATTCAGGATAGAGAAAACCTGTAAAACCTATTCAGAAAAACCCAGGCACAATACAGTTCTCATCAATCTCTAAATGTGAGAGGGTTTTTAAAGAAACATACAGATTACAGTAGCGAGAAGATTAGTGAGCTAGCAATCTTGCTGTGTTTGATCTGCTCAAAATTATGCAAGTTAGAGTAAATTTTCTCTCTTCTTGTTACAGTCTTGATGCATGTATGGTCCTGGGAAGTCAAAAGAGAACAAGTTTGGAACAGACTGCAGCATATGGTCAATCTGGGTAATTCACTGCAACTGGAAATCATTGAGACAAACTCTGTGACTGCATCTAATAAGAAACTCAATAATTTTATGGCTATTAGCACCGCAAACTAAGTCTGTAAGGAATGGTTATCAAACATTACACTTGAGGGCATAAACTAATTGCCCAGCAGGTCAGGAGATGACGTGTTGCTCCTACGTTTCACAAATGCTTAGATGTTTTCTGAGTTTTCACCTCTTTTCCTGAAACAATGGAAAACCAAAAACTGGGTGAACCTCCACTGTTGGATGGAGCAATGAAGAAATCCAGCATTGTAAGTGATGAGATAGATGTTTCATTAATGTAGACTTCATTTTCCTGGGTAAGTCCATTATTTAACATATAATATCTTTCCACTGTATCATATTCCTAAAAGTAACTTAAATGAGAACTGTGCCTCAAAGAAATTAAAAGACATAAGAAGAGCCAAGGAATAATATTTCAGGGTTATTGGCTGACAGATATTTAGCTACACAAGTGACCATTTTTCCATTCATTACCCTTGCTGGTTAAAATCAGAGATGGTGATCTGGCCCCAGCTTTTCAGGATGAAGCTGTTATGACAGTTAACTGGGAAAAGACAAGAACATGTCAGGACGGATTCCCATCTCTATACAGAAACATATATTAGGGGCTGTATCCTATTTTGTTTTCTTAAAAGGCACAGAAAGAACAAAAGAAAGGAGAAAGCATCTTGCCTTATCGCTAGGATGCCTCTATTTCATTGTTTGCCTACAGGCTGCCCTGAATCCTTGATCCCATTCCATCATAATACAAGCAGCAATCATTTTTTCTTCAAAGGACGAAGTGTGGCCACTTGCGGCGAGAAAAAAAAAAGGATATGCCTCTCCTAGCTTGGAAGGTCTTTCCTAGGAAAAAATACCATTTGGGGGAGATTTGCAAGGACACATTTAAGTAGCCATTATCAGGAGCTGGGAGGGTCTGTGAGAGAAAGGTCAAGCCTATACATATCCTAAGCATTTGCTACTTGCTGTTGCCAGGCAAAGGTTAGCAGGCTAAATGAACCTTATGTCTAACCCCATGTGGTATTTTTTGTGTTCTTATCTGAACTCCTGTCATGCTGAGCAGAGCAGCTCACACCTGACATTTTTCCCTTTATGGCCTTTTAAGCTACCAAATCTGCTTGGTATAGCATCCTTGGGGAGTGGGAAGACGTGGGGCAGGGGGGAGAAGGGGGCAGGCGTTTGTAAGTAAGTCAGGAAAAGGATATCTCCCCCTCATAAGCGTTCAGTCATCTGCGTGGCCGTTTCTCTCCATCCCTCCCCTCACTGACTAAAATCCAAGGTGACAATCTGACCCTCAGTCTTCAGGATCAGCGATTTTGGTGGCTGCCCACAGGAAAAAAACCAAACTCTCTTTGTTAATAAAACATTTAAATCTAAGATTTTAATCACACGTCAGGACACTCAAATTTAAGGTTGCCACAGCAACACTACAATAAAGCTCTTTGCACATAGCAGTTAGTGAAATGCACGGTTTAATTAAAAATTGTCTGAATTATCTGTCAATTTTCATCCCCCCATATTGTGTTTTCTCCTCCACCCTCTCCGAATTTCATTCAAATTAAGAGAAGGACAAGAGCTGTCGTGGCAGAACAAGGCGCTGTGCTGCTGCGTACAAGGTCTGAGTTTGGGTCACGGTGATGGAAGCCAGTGCAATGCAAACAACGTTTGCCTTCCACCTGGGCAGGTCTCTAAAATCATCATGAATTGGGAAAAAAAAAAGATTTTCTAAAGTCTAGGTGGAAAAAAGAAAATAAAATTCTATCCTGCTTTCTGCTACTATGAAGGGTTTTTTTGGTATCGGTTCCTAACACAGAAGTGGGGGTGTTTTAGGGATACAATGTGTGGAAAGATGCTGGGGTACTTTGCAGAGGCAAAGAGAAACAACTTCTGGGGAAGCAGCATTGTCCAGTGGTTAGATGATCTTAAGTGGTAAGTAGGTTCACTGACCAACAGTTGACATGAGTCAACTGATCTGCCTCAAAAGAAAAAGAAATAGGGGCGACACTGATGCTTACAAACTGCAGAACGATACTACGGCGCTCAATTTTTATAGGTAAGGTGCTTTGGGATCCTCAGTGAGAAACTGTTAGGGAAATGTCTCATCAGCAAGGCAAGCTGATTTTGCTTTGCGCTTCCTGCAAGGCAGGTGTACACCACTTCATGTCGCTCCTCTTCTCCACAGCATCTCCCTGCTCGGATGGTGCCTTTCTTGCCCCTTGGTGAACCGCTGGTGTCCCGTGCCAGCAGCAGTAGGTTGGCACCTGACTCAGTCCTGATGTCATTAGAGCAGCAAGACCTGGCAAGTGCTGGGCCATTCATTCAACAGCCCTTCAGCATTCACCTTCCCCTTTCCCCCCCTCCGTTTCCAAATGTGAGGTCAGAGCCTCCCGCTCTGTAGGCAGTAGCAGCGATGGCAGAGCAGCCCTTTAAAAGACCACAAGAGAAGCAGATTTGACGTGGACTCATGGGGAAGGAGCCAACAGAAATGAGAAGAGGCAGCCAAAGGTCGCGCTGGCCTGCCAGCTGTAAAAACAATCCGAGTGACATGGCAATAAAACCCAGGCTTGGGAGCAACCTCCTCCAGCTCCTACTGGTGCCCTGGCTTACCCCTCCGCACGGCCGCCCGCCGCCTGCAGAACGCGCTCGGAAGGGGCAAGGCAGCCGCGGGAGGTATGAGGCAGGGAGCAAGGGTTGCACGGAGGGAGAGGAAGCTCCGTCTGGCAAAGGCCAGCGATGATGGGGGGGCAGCCACCGCAGGCCGTTGAGATCGAGCTTTTTAAGTACATTTCAGCATAGCACGTTTGCTCCTAAGAAATCTAATATCCTTTGGGTCAGTGCAGGCCAACTGTTAGATATAAAGAATTCATAGCACTCGCAATCCCCAGATGAACCATTTTCAATTCTTCATGTTTCTGAAAAACCATTGTGTTGATCTATCGGCGGTGGCTGTGCTGCATAACGAGGGCCGTCTCCTGCCTTAATGCCAAAGTGTAAATATTGCATTGCAGCAAGCAGCAGTAGATAATGCATAATAATGAGCTGGGTTTGTTATGTGATGTGCTATCCAGAGCCCTTGAAAACAATGCATCAGCTTAAAAAAAACAGAGAGCGAGAGAGAGGAATATTTTCTCCAGAAAAAGAAAATAGCCTTTGTGCTGGATGTAGAAGTGAAATAATCGTTTACAATTCTGAAAAATAGATGACATGGTCAGAAACATGAAGACAAGGATAAAAGACCAATTCTGATCTGATGAGCCATTGGAGTCGTCAGTATAAATTCACTTAAACACCAGCAGAGCTCTAAGCAGAGTTGAATTTTCATGCTGGAAAGATGGATGTTTTTATATAGTCTCCTCACTCTTATTTAATGGGACAGGAATTCTAGTCTCAGCAGATGATTAAACACGGTGAAAAGAAATATTGTTTGAGCCAATAGTAATCAAGTGCTAGTTTCATGATTTTCATAGTTAATTTTTCCAGTTCTCATCAGTAATGCATTTTTCCTCTCTCAAAGGGCAAGGTATAGCACTTTAATGGCTGTCAATCATCTTGCATTGTAAGCTGCAGGCACTTTAGGAATTACTGAACCAGTGTTTGGCAGAGGCTAACAAAATCATATCAATGCAGTGTGAAGAATCCGATTCATGTATCTTTACCCAAGAATGTTAATAATGCGGGCCAAAATGAAGGGCAGTTTGCGCTCTTCTTAATGCAGATTATGTTAGAGTGTTTGTGGCAGAAAACAAGCTAACAGCTAATGTTGAAGTTTCTCACTGCTGAAGAGCTGCAATGTCTGCAGGTACTTACAGGAATCCCACCTGTTCCCCCAATGCTCTTTTAGAAGTCCCTTGCCTCTGCAGCTCTTAGCAACTCAGATGGGACTGAGTTCTGACAAGCTGCTGAATATCATCGGTTTTCACTGAAAGCCGTGGGAACTGATGGAGCTCTGCATCTTTCAGGATTCAGTTCTGAAGGTGCCAGTAGTTTTATAATTCAATCCACTAAGAAACAGGCTAAAAACCATCAACATTAAACACATCAACAGACAGACTAGGCAGCAATATCTCTTACTCATAGCGAGGCAAGGACCTATATGCCAAAGGCTCTACAATACATATTTTTTTTCACAGGCTGTCATAATGTTGTTTCCAGGTGTTTATTCTCTTCTGAGGTATGCAGGAGAACAAGAATTCGGTAGGTAGGCTAATCTTCAAAGATTTTCTTAATTAACTTTGCACTGAAGAAAAAGCTTTGTACTAACCCAGCTCAATCCCAGAAAAACCCAGAAAGTCCAATAATACCTAAATCTTTGAAATATTTGCACTGTCTGGAATTTGTCTCATCTAATTTTAGCCATCTAAGATTTAGTCATCTAGACTTTACCAGTCATCTAGGCTTCCTCAATAGTGCATAGAGATAGGTATACCAAGGGCAAATATCTATCTCTTTCTTTTGACTGTAGAGAAAGCCCAGAAATCTACTGTAGACCAATAAACCAGCTAATCACACTACAAAATTCTTCTGCACTTCATTTTAAAACTTTCAACACTGCTTTCCCCCCCCCCCCCCCCACCACGCGCTAAACCCCCCCGCCAGCACGCGCTAAATAAGAATACAATAGAGTAAGAACACCTAGGGATTTACTTAGTGTTAGCAATGAAGATGAGCCTCAGAGTGGATCACACTCCCCAGGAATTCAGCAGAGAAAAAGAAATTTGTTTCAGGAAACAGTACAGTTTGAGTCATGACTTCAGAAATATAACAACAAACATGTAACTTTTAATATGGGATGCTTTAAATGGATAAAACTTAGGAACAAAGAGATGATGTTATCAGGAAGCCTGAAAATATAATCCAGGGACTTCCTGGGCATATGGATTAATCTTTCCCTTTTTTAAAAAAAAAACAAAACCAAAACCCCAACAAATTCTGAAAGAACTTTCTTTTAAGCACATCTGCTAGGAAAAAAAGACTCCTTAGTTGTTATCACTAACCACTACTTTGTAAGAACTCCAAAAACTTATCAGACTTGATCTGATAAGTCTAATAGACTAACTATCAGGTTTATGGTACTTTTCTTGTACATTAAGGATGGACAGCTTAAATAAATAAAAAAAAAGAACTCAAGAAGTCAAGACTGATGCAATTTATAACGTCTAATATGGACATTAAATACTACAACATGGCACAAGTGTGTCCCTCCATTTCCACATCAAACTGTTGTATTTTGTATATTAGATTGGAAACTAACTGCTTACTACTATCCTGCCTATTGCTATTTGTTAGTATGATCTACTACCAGAGATTTCTAACTAGGCAACTAATTTTTAATCCACTCGGGCATTACACCATTGGAACATCTGACTTGAATGTGGGTCTTTTTGGAAGAGTTTACACAGTGTGAGGAGGGACATGTCAGCAGGAGTCAGTAAATCGAGGGCAAAAACACAGGGGTATAAGAATTAAGTTAAAACACAGAGAAAAGAGCAGGGAAGCTATGGAGCAATTATTCTTCTAGTGAGAAGGATTATCATGGTCAAATCTTGGACCTGCTCCCTGATGACAAATCAAGCTAACACACAGTCGTAGAACAGTGCATGGCAGTACATGGTTCTCTAGCAGACAGGACCTCAAATTAGCACGTGATTTTCACAAACCTCTGCTGTCACTTGGACAAGTCTTTATCCACTTTCATTCTGTGAAAGAGAAACGTGAGTTTTCAATTTTGGAGGGATGTTGAGAAAAAAATTTACAAATTCTTTTTAATGTCTTCAGCTGTATGAGTGTATTAAATATAGAATATGTTTTACTCAACAGTGGCAAAGTTAGTCCACCACCTCTCTGATATCCCTGTTTAATTTTTATTATGTGAATCTTTATAAAACAAAGAAAAAACAGTACATATAGTCTACATCCTTTCTAGTGCATTCCTTTGACCTAAAACGGAATGAAGTTCACACTCCATCCTGCATCCTAATTAGGTGCTGAAACCAGCTTTGAGAATTTACTTACAGTATCAGAATTTAGCCACCATCTTCATTCTGCTAGGCAAGACACATTTTGGAAACAGAACCATTTTCAGTCCCGAACACTTTCCAAAGATATTCCTGTAATTAAAACCACTGACAGCTTTCAGATACAATGTGAATATGGAAAAGTTCAACTCTACTAAGGGTAAGCAAACATCTTATTATCCATTGATTTTTGCATATAGATTGTGGGAAGTACCAAATCATCTCCCTGGAGTCTAACTTAAGAGTGTTTTATTTGACAAAAAAAAAAAAAAAAAAATTATCTTATTCGTTGTGACTGAAATAGAGATATCTGATGTCAGAGATAGAGATTTTTAAGTTATCCATTAATAGCCTTAAGTATTTCAAAATTGCTATTTCTGTGCCTTAGTATCATTTTAATTTTAATGTAAAAAAAATCTCACATTAAACAATTGTCTTTGACTTCCACCTTTGACTTCCACTGGTCCAAATGTAGGTACTAGTACCAGTTTCAACTTATTTTAAAAATTATTTAGGCATTTAGTTCTGTATTTAAAGTACTCTGGATTCTCTCCAGTGTCCATTGCTGTCAGTGGAAAGCTTACATAAGCTCACATATGCCTTTAAAGGAAAAATAGACCTTGGAAGTGCCAAACATTCATAGAAGTTAATGAGTTCTGTTTAAAATAGTGGCAAATGTTCATCTGGGAAACTACACATCATTTGGATGACTTAAGATCAGCTTCTATATTAAAACAGAAGACAGCTCACTGCTGGATTCTAAGAAAATACAGAAGTTTTGTGCTCAAAACATAAGCTTAGAAGCTACAAAATCTTCGGTTTTATTATCAGTTCAGCTAATGACTCCCAAGGTGGCCAGAGGAGTTTAATACATCTCTCTCTCTTTGTTTGTATATCTGATATTTATTGTAGTATATTACTAGCATGAGGAATAATTAAAACGCAGGGTACATTTGCTTTCTCTTGTAAATGTCTCAGAAAAAAAAAAAAATCTGCTTTGTCAAAGCCAAAATTGAAAAACAAATAAAAGCAATGGTAAAATATTTCATGTAAGGAATATTTTAACATAGATTTTGCACTTATCAGAAAAATGTCCATTCCATTGCATTTGAAGAAAAAAAAAAATTCAGAATTAACCCATTCTTGAGAAATAATTTTTAAATAAACCAAGAATTTTTCAGTTAATTAGTGTTAGTATTTGAATCCCAAGACCTCTTCTAGCAGGTATTCATTTTTTAATTTTCACCAAATTATTTTGTTACTGCAACATTGCTTTTCCTTTCATTACTGCTCTAATATTTAGCCAGTCATAAGACATAGGCTAAAGAGTGTCTATTAGTTAAAAGTTTTGGGTGGCAATGCTGTTTAATATTAAGCATCTGTAGACGCAAAAGTTATGACTGACAGTATCACAGACATAAAATTAAATTTATTTATAAAACAAGTGGTGAAACTACTGTATTCAAAATATCTTCTGTCAGAAAATACCCAGGTGTATAACTGATATAACCAGTAATACTGTATTTGAGTTTATATTTGTAGAAAAACTGAGCGCAACTCTGTTCAAACTGCTTTTGCTGTCAACAGACCCTGGAAACATCCTGTGCCTTCCAGCCTCTCCAAAAGGAAGGCTAATAGAGAAAGAAAAAGATGTTTCTTTGCTGTCAGAGTGCATCACGCTTCTTTTCCATCCTGCAAAGTGGAACCTGTGGCTTGAGGAGCTCTGATTGTCATATTGGGCAATTGGGCAATTGCTGGTGGTTTCACAAGGCATTTGTATGAATGTCTCCAATGAGCTGTGAGATAGCATGAGTTCATCTGCTGGCTGCTAGAACAATTCCAGGCATCAGTCGAGGTCAGAGGCCAATAAAATATTTAAATTGCCTTTTTCATCTCTAGAATATCAAGGAAAGTAGCTGCACACTCTAGAGAATGAGTACTACTTGGTATCTACTGTTACCATATGATGAGTCTCTGTGTGTCACTTGATCTTTTACATTTAGTGAAATCATTGCTTACACAGTGTGATTTCCTTTCCCGCTAAAGTATTTTATTAACTTAGTTTGAGGGTTTGCCAGGATACCAGGATCTCGATCTTTCAGAACCAGACTTTAATGTAGATCATGTTTGATGATATCATATATTACATAAGAAAGGTTCCCAAGGTGAGTATTAAGATACATAATGATGCATGGGAAAAGTAAAGCAAGCTGCATGCCGATGCACTTCTCTTATCCATTTCGATATTCAGACAACCTATCTCTGCCCCTGAATGAAGCATGCAGAGCAAATTTGAAAAGAAATACAAACCAGTCTTGGGTCAGTCAGTCAATGGGCCTTTGAAAGACAGTGCTGGACCCTTTTGCTCAGAAGTGTCCAGCCCGACATTCAGAATCCCTAGTGGTGTGTCCACAGCTTCTTCAGAGCCACACAAGATATTTAGTGTCAGGCTTAATGGAGACAGCAACTGAGTATGTTATGCTGATACCAGCTATAAGTGATATTTTGAAAATCAAGGTGTTTTTGTGATGACGTAGGAACTTCTGTCAAGGACAAATTCTTTCCTTTTTTCGGTATGTAGATTGGGTAGTTTCTTAGCTGAATGTAATTGTTCTGACTTTCATAAGTCATAATTTCATTTTGAAATTGTTTATAGGGTTGTCCCCATCTGGAAGCATTATTCTAGGAGGTAACAGCTGATCTTCTTCTGTTAGCTGAAGTATGGAAAGCATTTCTCCTAAACTGTCAGTTATCAGGACAGGACCAAAGCAGGAGAAAACATTCATAGGTGGGCAACAGCAACACTATGACTTAACCAAAGTGCCTGATAAAATCTGGAGACTAACTGTACATTTCCTGAGTCCTGTTCTGAGTCCCTGATCACAAAACTCTAGTACTTCTCGAAAACTATATTTCATGGGTGGATCTAGAGAAAAGCAGAGCAGTCAACACAGGAAAAACAGCACTTAAGAATTTGAGCAAGCCCTGAGTATGATGTGAAGGAAGCAAGGATATCACTCAACAATTTGAATTCATGTATTACGACAGAACAACATGATCATTCAAAGTGTCAAGAAAAAGCTGATTTTTATGGCTAAAACAACATTCCACATAAAACTCTGACATATCAATTTAACATTGTTATTTGCTTCTGCTCTGGATTTTGGGACTGATGTTGTTTATGCATTTTCAAAAACATTCTGAATTAATATTCAGTGTTTACTAAGCCCATTGGATTTCCTGATGTAATTTGCATTAGCTCATAGCAGCAGGGGCCTCGGGAGAGCCAGTACCAAGGAATTAAATAGTAAAACAAATGTTTTCATCTGTTAAAAAATAGAGTCTCCTTCACCTTTACTATATGATCATCTGTGAAAAGAAGCAAAAACAAATAAGTCACATCCATTCTTCATTCCATTACTAAATAAAACAATGTAGCTCTTGTTAAAAGAATATTTTAATAGCAGCATATTTGAATACCAGTGATTACTGAGTATTTGACAATTTTCTGTGATGAATTCTTCAGCCTCACCATGCTTGTTACTAATGGCTTCTGAACCCTTTCAGCTAAGCCAAATATCCAGCAAAGAAGGATTTATTTGTAGTGTTAAAAGTTGCTTTGGGAGATCTGAGATTCAAGCCTATCCCAGAAGGAAACCTTTTTTGGTAACCTTTTTTATAACCTCGTAAAAGGTCAAGTCATTTAATCCGCTTGTGCCTGGTTTTTGTCTAGTAAACTTCTTGTTTGTTCACAGGAAAGATTGGGAGCTGTTATAATATATTGGGTCTGCGTGGGCAGGTTTTGGTAAC
>NW_010526865.1:0-381 GCF_000687285.1 Phaethon lepturus
GATTCTGTGATTCTGTGATTCTGTGAAGGGGGAGAACCCATCCTCCCCATGGCAGCAGATATAACCCCAAGCATGGGGCACTGCCAGTTCTGAGTGGAGCTCCCTTGACTTAATTGTAGAGCACCAAAAATAAGCATGCAGGTAAGAGGAAGACAGAAAATTCTCAGAGACTTGGAGAGGGCAAGCAGCAATGGACAGGGCTGGAAATACAAGTAATGCCGCACACAGTAACCATGTGACGGTGGTCAACCATGGGCAACAGTTGCCCAGGCAGTTTTGCAGAATGTCCATCTTTGGAGATGTCCAACACGCAATGAGACAAGGCTGTGAACAGCCTCCTCCACCTCACCCTGCTTTGAGGCAGGCCTGGACTGCATGGTG
>NW_010526865.1:422-808 GCF_000687285.1 Phaethon lepturus
ACGATGGAGCAGAGCAGAGGCAAGGGCCAATGCTCAGGAAGGCTGCAGAGGTTTTGTGGGCACAGGGCAGGAGAAGGGGCACTGATGTCAGTCCCAGGGCTGGGAGCACAAGAAAGGAAGAGGGATCAGAGTGCATTAAACGATTGACCCAAGAGCAAGGCTGTTAAAGGTGTCGTCATGCAGAGGAAAGCTTTGAGGGAGCCAAAAGGCTGAGGTCCCACTGAGATTTGAACTCAGATCTCTGGATTCAGAGTCCAGAGTGCACACCTTTACACCATGGGACCTCCTGGATGGGTGCTGGCTTTTCCCCTCTGGCCACCCTCGCCAAGCCATACGCTCCTGGCTGAGCCCAGCAATCTCTCCATCTCCCTTGCCATCCCCCAGTG
>NW_010526866.1:0-4527 GCF_000687285.1 Phaethon lepturus
AGGGATTGATGAAAACACTACCTGTGCTAGTGCTACCTTTGTTCTCCACTACTGGACTGGTGACCTACTGGGGGAGGTTGAACACATGCTTTTCAAAAGAGAAGGCTATGTAGTGGGTGCAGATTTATTGCAAAGCTCCTCATTCAGTCTGGGGCTATGTGTAACAGGATTCTGAGACTGACTGTAGTACTGAGGTTAAATAAACTGATCTAGATTTGCCTAGGAAAAGAAGGAAAGTATGCTTTGAATTGATTGAAATGGTGTCTTTAATACTCATGTCCAACAAATAGGGCCATTACATAACCTCTAAAATAACAAATGACAAGAAATATGTGTAGTAGGACAAATCTTGGACCTAACTACCCAGAAAGTGAGAGTGCATAAAGGAATTTCAGCCTCAGTCCATGACAGGGCAAATTGAAATATTAATAGGCAACTTTGTAATGAATCTTCCTCTGCTGTGTGAGAGCAAGATTCAGAATGGGATACTATCTGATTTTCCTCTGACAATCAAAAGACAAATTCATGCTGCCAGTTACAGCTCAAACCTTCCATTTTCAAGACTTAGTGGTAGAGGGATCTTTATTAAGAGAAGCCCTCATAGCCTGTTTTTGCCCTTTATTTCACTGGCTGTGCTATGCTACTGTATGAAGAGAAACAGGCAGCCCATCCATACTCCATCATCCCTAGACTGCACACATGCACCTTGTACAGAACTTTTCTGGCATTCTCCATTAGCAGAGGGCGGCACTGTGGGATGAGGAATAGTAGCTTTAACGCCTAATGAGAAAGGCTACTTTTGCTTCCCATACAGTCCGTATACTTCTCAGGATTATTCATGCTTCCCTTATATACTCTTTGTCACACCTTGATTATACAACAAGACATAGAGCAGTTGGTAATTGGGAAGTCTTTTTTAAAAAAAGTAACAGAGGTGATTGAGATTCTAACTACTTGAGGTACATCTTTGACTGCATAGGTTGTGGCCATGTAGGACAGCTAAGGCAGAGCACTCTGGATGAATCAAGAACGGACTGAAGAAAAGGTGTAGATCAAGAAAAGTAATTTCCTGATTTCTGGAATTTACCCTTCAGGTTGTTTCCTCAGTAACTGGATTCTGGAAATATCGAAGCACAACGTAGGGCTTGTATTCCTCTAGAAAGATTAAGGAAGCATGGGAAGCAATAGAGAGGAAGTCCTTTTTTGGAGTTCAAGAAACATTTGGTTTAGTCCAGAAAACCACATATGAGGTGGTTGTTTGGGCTTGGGGGGGGCTTTTGTTTGCTTGTTTGTTTTTTAAGAGATGTGCCATTTTATAAGCTTTTTTATTTGAAAGTTTGCACTTGAAAAACAAGAGAAATCTGCTAGCGTAACGCACGTAATGTGAAGGGCAGGGTAGGTTGTACTTACGTTTCACTGTCTGTCATGTCCAGTAATTCAGATGGACCTGCAAAAGACAGTCAGGTATGTCATATAGCATTTGTCTGCATGACTAAGAGGAGTATGACTACCAGGAGAAGATTCCTAGTCCAAATATGTAGAAGAAGCCAACTGAAAGCTTAATTTGCACAAATATGCATAACTTCAAGGTGATTTTACTTGTGCAAACCTTTGCACTAGAAAAATTCTGAATGCAGAGTCACTGCTGGAGTGTCAGCACCAGGAAGTAGCTGCCTCTAAATTATACTGGGAATGAATATTCATGGAGTTTATTTTCTCACTCTTCACCTTGCTCAATTAAGCGGTTCACGTAAGTACAGTGCATTGAAAATGCTGATATACTGGAAACCCTGATATATTGCAAGTTAAAATCTATTGTTAGTACTAGAGGGAAAATGTCATTAGGAAGTTGAAATTAGCCAAATTCCATCCTGAATGACATCCCTGCGCTACTCCATTTAATAGCGTTATACAAAATGTAGATCAGGGTGGAATATTCCCAGCAGTCTTTATATTGATATGCAAATCCTCTACTCTACTGGTTAGCAATAATCAGGAAAGTAAGATTAAGAAAAACTGAAAAGATTTTTGTTGTGGGACAAAATAATGCATTTATGCTAATGTTCTTTTGTCCTCAATATTCACTACAGGCAGATGTTTATAGCAGCAAATTCCATCACTGAATTGCAGTGATATGGAAAGGCTAGAATCTGGATAACGTTTGAAATGAGAGAAACTTTCCCCTTTGCAGTCTGGCTTATTATTCTCCTCTCCACTGCTCTGGAGCGTAGTACCAGATGGTATGGGGCAGTTAGCAAGGGGAACAGTGAAACTTTACAGGAATTTTCCTTCCTGTGCATGAATATTTCTCTTCAGCATGCTTTGACTTTGAAATTCAAGAGTTCTCAAGAGCTTACAGCAAATCTCACCTGAAACCGAGGAATTTCACACTACTTGCTTACAAAGGCCTACACACAACCTCTCTACACTCTGTTCACTCTGAGTGTGTGTAAAAATGGATCAGAGCAGCCTACCTCTCACTCCTTTTACAACATGCACATGTAGTATCATTGGGGCAGCTGGCTGCCTGAAGCTGCAGGTAGCTCCTTCACTTTATCTTTTGACATCATGAGAAAGAGGTGGTCAAAAAAGTATCATGCTTAGTCCCCAGTGCACAGAGCATTGCATACCTATCATGGCAGTTCTCCAAACTCATTAGCCACTGGCACATGACCCTGACTCTACTGTCATACATCCTCATCTCCTCATCTGGCAGTTGTGTTCAATCCTCCCCATCAAAAAGAAGAATCACTCACGACCTCTGAGTTCCCATAAGTATGAAAAAGGATACAGGGGGCTAAGTGGGCCTCTTTTTGAAAGGAAAAAAAATATAATGCCTGAGAAACCAAAAAGAAAAAAAACCCCAACCGATGAACAAAAGGACTCCTTTACATCACCCAGGAGAAAAGAAAATCAGGCTCTCTCAAAAATAAAGGCAATTCTCCATAGCTTGCTGCAATGCCATGTCCCAGTGATAGGTAACCAAGAATGACCTGCAGCATGTTAGAAAAAGACATTGCCAAGTAAACTATTAGTTCTGTTCATGGGTGGGACAAGGAAGGTTGTGATGCAAAGGTAGAACAGGGTGACTGGGCTTGCTGCATTGGGCACAGAGGTACTTGCCCTGGTAAGTGGAGGAGAACAGAAAAAGATGTTGAAACATTAGGAGGGAGGATGGAGAGAAGTTAGAAGAATATGGCATGAAAGGCAGGAGAAGCTGGGTCAGAGTGGCTCTGGAGAGATGGGAGGCCAGAGGTGAAGGAAAACTGGTCTGCAGCAGGAAGAAACAGCAAGGCTAGGACAGAGGAGCGGAGTGCTGAGGACTGAGTGGGCAGCCTGCAAGTTCAGACCTAAGGAGGTGCGAGGTACATCCTATGAAGGGTGCTCTCCTGGATAGTGTCGCAAAAAAAGCATTTCACAGGAGTCCACTGAGTCCGTCCCAGTCATACATATGGGACAGATATTAGGGTTAATCGATTAGCAGCAAAACGTGGTCCCAGGATTCATTCATTTCATTCTTTCTGGCCTGAGGCTGCAATGTCCCAACTCACACACAGCCTGAGCTGTGCCCTTTACTTCTTTATTTTATTTTCACTTGTGCTTCTCTTAAACCATCTCACGCCCTCCTCCTAATTCCCCTTCCCCTCTTTTTTGGACCTCATTTTTATATCAGTCTCCCTGGCGCTGCCAACCGACCATTCCAAATCCCCCTCTGCCCTGGGACAAAAGCTGCACAGATGTGGGAAGGGCTGGCACTGGGAAAGCTGACGGCACTGTCATCCTGACCCAGCGGGGAGGCGGCTGTTTTACTCTGGGACAAGAGGCAGAGAAAGAAAAGGGGACCAAGGCGCAGAGAGAGAGAACACAAAATAACCCAATAGAAATCCGGAAGAGAAATGCATGAGTGAGATTTCTATCAAGGAAAACAGCAGGAGGGGAAATAAAAACAAAAGATAGAAATGTGTGGAGAGGTGGAGGGAGGAAAAAAAAGAGAGAGAAAGAGAGCGAGCGACTTGGGGACTAAAGAATGGCAGGATGGGGACGAGGGGGGGAGAAGTTCGCATGAAAGGAGCTGAAAAGCATGACGCACTGAGGAGAAGCCCAGCTGAGATCACTTTCTTTCCTTAACATCTCTGATAGACTGTCTGTGTAGAATTATTAACTTTTTTCCTTCTCTCCTTCTGCCCCCTTTCACTCCACCAAAGCCCCTCTCCAGTTTCTCAGGGGGCAAAGCAGCCTGAACTAGAGATGGGAGGAGGGAAGGCAAGGAGATGCTCAAAAGCAGCTGCCCTTTAGCTGAGATCACTACAACATAAGAGAGAGACTAAATGACCATATTTCAGAGGCATTTCCAAAATATACAGCACCATGCAGTCCAAAAGACCTCCATCCCGCAGCACACCCTGCCCTCTCTAATGGATGTGGTTACAGCTACCCACAGGAGACCCACAGCTGTTAACCCCTACCAGTCCCTTCTCCTGTCAGTCCTTCATAGTTCTGGGGAATAAGGGTATTTACTTTAAGCAG
>NW_010526866.1:4558-7288 GCF_000687285.1 Phaethon lepturus
TCGGCATTTCTGGGTGTTTGTCAAAACCCTCTTTGTTTAATAACTTGATTGAGGTTGTTATCTGGGGAACAAAACTGTATTTGGTTCCTTACCTTCAAAGAGGGAATATTTTTAAAAGAATAGTAATCTGCAAAGTCAGAACTGTGTCAAGTCTTCCCCCAGCTCCACACTCCTCATTTTTACCCAATGTGAAGATTAACAGTGTCTGGTTTTTACTGCTAGTGTCTTTTAGCCCAGAATTTCCCCTGTAACATAGAGGGCAGTCAGGTTATGGGAGCATGCCTTCCATCATAACTCTCTCAGCCATGTTGACCTAAAATTTGGTAAACCTGCAAATTAAAATAGTCTATTTTATACCTGATGCCTTTTAGGAAAATTAAGCTGTTTTCTGCTTAGGTCCCTCACAAATGTCCACTACTGTAAAACATTCTGCAAATCTAGATATACTAGCAAATGTCAGGCACTCACTCTCCTTCAGTGTTGCTTTCTGATGACTATTCAAACTTTGTCCCTGACATACATCTCTGTAATGGCAAAATTTGCTTTCCAAAAACTTCCTTTGGAACTTCTGAATCTGGTCAGCATGCAAATCCAAACTCACTGATGGCTCTTCACTGTTGACTTTGCAGTGCAAAGCATCATCTTTCTCACCAGAGGATGCTATCTAACAGAGAAAGGACATCGAGGTTTGAGGTCACAGAAATGTTCAGGATGGGATGCTCTACTGGCTGACTGTTCCATCAGAAGTTCCCACCACAAATTCGTAAGGCAACTGTAAACATCTTTCTTCTCTTCTGTTTAAAATTAAAATACCTTAGAAGAATTACAGAATTCTTGATTGTCTTTTGAGCCTCTAGAGGAAAGGAGAAGACAAGCAGAAGGCAAACCTTGGAATGTCTCATATAAAGATTATAAATTATAAATAGTTCAGAACTGCCAGATAAAGACTCCAAGCCAAGTTAGATTCCAAATACAGATGATGATTTAGGAGGTCCTTTTTCTAACGGACCTTCTTAAGCCTTCCCTAATTCTGTTGGTGTTAAGCAAGTAAACAGTTAACTCTTCTCTAATGTGTATGCATTAGGGTGTGAGACAGTTGCTGACTGCAGCAATAAACAGATGTGGTTCTGAGACCTACTGAGTTTGGCCCTCAGTTTCAAGCTACATGTTCCTTAGCTTGGCTACAGACAGATCTTAAAAGGTGACCTTCCTACTACAAGCAAAAGACCCCTGATTTAAGAAGGCAGTCTTGAACAACAGCTAGGTCTGTGTATCTGCCCTTCCTGCACAGGGAATGGAAAGAAACTGTTTTGTAGGAACAGCAGCCAACACAACTATTCCTGCAGCAGTAAGCAGCTGTCATCCTGACACCTACTACATTGGTGCTTCAGCTGCTATTCCAGGCTTGCACTAGTCCACTGCTAAGTATCTGGCAATACTGCACAGAGGTCTTCTTGTGTGACTCATGTCTGCTTTTTCTAATTTAAGAAGGGTTCTTTTCCTCCCCTTAACATCTGAAATCATTCTGATCAAGATCACAAAATAACCTCTTGTATTAATGTACCCTGCATAAAGCCATCTCCACAAAGGACAGCCTCAGCATCACTATACCATTTTCCCTCCTTCACAGTCCCAGTGCTATGGGCCCCACTCCTGTATCACATGTGATTCACCCCGCTATTTTCACACTAGGCAGTTAAAATTCCTGGTACAGTGATTTTTGTCTTGTCTTGTTTTGTTGTTGTTGTTTTTTAAAGAAAGATATTCTTCTGAATATAGAAGATTTTCCCTGTGAGATTAGTAATAGGTTTTCTGTGCTGTGTGCTGGAGGGTATTTTACAGTGGAACTCCTATTAATATTAACTATCTCCAGCCATGTATGGGAAGCAGACAAACTACTAGGGAAGTGTGGCTGGGCAGAAGCAATTACCAGAACAGGAGTAAGACTCATTTTTTATCAAGGGTGGATATCAGCAGAAATGAGAAGCTAGATGCAAGGAAAGCCTCAGATATTAGTAGCAATGGATGGGGTCTTATACACTAATTAATGCAGAGAAGATGCCAGATGCCAGAGAATGCAACAGAAAAACAAGGACATTATGATGATGATGATTCAGCAAGAGAGCTTGTTTGTGACAGAAATGCCCAGGGTAGAAATGAGTTTCATTAATTGCTTGGTGGGAGAAAAGAGGAGGCCCCTATTAGAGCATTGTCCTATGCACTCTCTGATCCCCGGAGAATGTTAAACAAACAATGCATCTGCAGAAGCCCAGAGGACATATGTCTGGAAAGCTGCAAAAACTTCCTGCCATCCTTGGGGATAAAGAGGGGAGAGAGGAACTGAGCTGACATTTGCTCAACCTTCTGGTTTGTCTTTGTCTAACAGTCCATAATCCCTCACATTTCTCTATTCAATTCAAAAATTCCCATGGATTCCCTGCTCACATCCTTACCAGCTTAAATGATCTCATTTTAAACCTTCACCAAAGGAATGGTAACTGGGTCAGACTGTAAGTTAAGGTATATGTGCCTAAGAAAAATCCTAGAGGGGTGGCCATGACAGTGAATTGGTACAGGTTGTGCACACTGTGAGAAGAGACCAGAGGCAGTAGGAAAATTAAGTGAAATTATGTCTGTCTACAGAATTCAGAGGCATGTATATGCAATGTGACTAGTGAGGTAATCCAGCGAAGTTAAATAGGAGGTAGAGTTAGCACTGGTAAGAGCGGG
>NW_010526866.1:7319-28147 GCF_000687285.1 Phaethon lepturus
AGCCAATATTTGAATATAAGGCCAACTACACTTAGCCACCCTTGTGTAGGTATCTATACATAAAAGAGTAAAGTAACAGTTCAGACCGCCTCAGTCAGGTGTCTGGGGCACAGTTCAGTTGCCCACGCACAGATATGTTGTGCCATTCAATATGCCTACAGGCAGGTCTTGGAACGTGTTTGGAATGACAAGGGATGCTTGCTTGGGCTCCAGCTGCCAGGCCAGTATGGATCTCCTACAGGCTTTGTATGTTATCTTGTAGACCCGTGCAGATGTCCTGGATATCCAAGAGCAAATGACATCAGATAGTTATGTTTAGCTAAATGAACGAAGCTCACAGGTAACTGTCAGCTGAATGACTTGCTGGGCTCCAATGACTGCTTTGACTAGGGTCTCCTCTGAGGTAGTCACACTAGAAGTCTGCTGCTATTAAAAGATGCCCTCCTCACCTCCATCTGCCACTGAAAGAGGACAGGTCTCCTCTAGTACCTCTGTAATACATGAGCAAATGAACTGAGTCATAGGTCTCTGTTGACAATACATGAACTTAGACCTGACACCTATATGTAAACCCCTACACTTAGGAGTCAAGCTCACGCTAAATCCTACCCCGATTAACACATATGTTAAGGGATGGATTATTGCTTCTGCCTTTCCTATGAGTTGTGCTTTTTCCTTCTCCCTGTACAATTTCTGCAGTAACTTTTGAGCATTAGCTAACACTTATTCCAACTGCCAGAGGCAGTCTCTGTGTTTAGTGCTAACACTGCTGCTGAAAGAACATAGCTGATTTTGACATCCAGAAGTCGAAATAGCCATTGATATTTTGAAGAGAGATCAGAGAAGAGTTACAACAATGTTTGAAGGACTAGACAACATTTCCTACTGTGCAGGAGGCTGATGATTGGGACTTTAGCTCTGTGTGCAGAGCAGTGACAGTATTATTGTGCCACTCTCCAGCAAGCAGTGAACAAGATTACAGTAGTTCAACAGGCAGAAACTCCTAAATGTGACTGCCTGAAGTGTATGTATACACACAAATTGCTGCATAGCCTGTGTAAGCATGCCTGCAATCCTGTTACTGACAAAGATAAAAAGAGTTAAAAGGAAAAAAGGGAAATGACATGATCAGATCCTACAAATATAAATATAAAATGGAGATCATAAATTTTATTATCAAGTTGTCTTGAATCCAGCAGAGACATAATATCGGGAGGTTGGAAAGGAAGCTAGGTGAATACAGTGTAGAAATAAATGCACAGATTTCTAACCAGTGTGTTACTAAATACTGAAATAATATCAACAGTTGGATGGGCTCTCCATCACTGTAAATGGATATGGGATGGTTTCTACAACATATGCTGTAACTGAAAAACAAATTAGTTCAGAGGATTCCTATGCCAGAGGTTCTAACTAGGGCAGCACACTGGTTCTTCACAGCCCACAACTGATGCGCTGTGAAAACACCCATCTTCCTCAAAAGCCATCTTTATTTTTGTTTCCACATTTTCCTGTTATCTGGAGCCATTAGTGTCATTGCTGACACATTCCGAGCCTCCTGCTCACACATGCTGCAGGTGGACATTTTGCTGAGAGTGACCACAGACAAACGAGGGCACTTCCAGCTGCATGGTGTGGTTTTACCTGACCGACCCTTGGCTGAAGTACAGCTCTCTGTGGATTTGCCCACTGTGACTCACCATGCTCCAGGATGTATTTCACGATCTCGCCATGCCCAGTCTTGGCAGCATGATGCAACAAGGAGCAGTGATCAGGTCCTTGGATTAACAGATTGGCTCCTTTTTTACAGCATTCTATGAACTGGAAAAAAAACCACACCGAAGAAGAATAAGACGGAGGAGCAGAACAACAAATATGCAGGCAAATTATTTAATAATTCTTGTAGGAGGGCCATACAAAAATGGAATAAAATGAAATAAAATATTACTTTAAACCCAGCTTTTAGGCCCCAATGAAAAAATATCTGAAACTAGAAGTATTGACAATTTTAAGGGTTAAGAAGAGCAGCTTGTATTTCCTAAACAATGAGACGTTGCCACTCTGCTGGCGATAAATTACTGCTTGCTAGCAGTGCTTGCAAACCACTTCTGGTGAAGCTGTTGGGATATTTTAAAAGATATGCATCGGATAGAACTTGGATAGAGTATTCTGGCTTCTCCAATGAAAATTCCATTTTTTTCTCAGCACGGGAGACAGCACTTTCTGATTAAGCCAGAAAACTCTGACTCAAAGATACGCAGGGAGGTGGCATTCAGCTGCCCCAGGTCTCCCTCCTCACACTCTCGCCCTACACACCGTTAGCGGAGGGGGAAGCACTACGTGGGGTAAGAATGGGCAGGAAACAGCAACTGGCCAGGTCTCAGAACTGCTGCAAACTCCAGGGAGGGATGGTTTGCAGTGCAGATTACTGCAGAAAAGAGGGAGAGGATTGCGACAGCAGGGCATCCTTTATGATGCAGTACATCTGAAGAAGGGCAAGAATTTTCCCTGTCAGAGCAAACTCGGGCACAAAGTTTTCAAGAAGCAGAAAGGGGACAATATTTTTATGACTGCTGGTTTAGTTCACGGACTGCTCCCTAGGTGCTGCAGCCACAAGCACAGGGATTGAAGTACAGAAGATACAACTGCAGGCAAAACGTTGGCCTAACAGTGCTGTCATTTTTACAAATGGCTCCAAGCTGGCTTTTCACAGATAAAATTGCAGTCATTAATCACAGTCATCCAAATTCGAGGGCATGTTTTCAAATCCTGACTTGACTACTGAAAAAGGCAGCCTGAATAACTGTCAGACATGGAACTTCAGACTTTGGACACACAACATTTTTGCATGGGTGCCTTTTCCTCCCAGTAACTGACAATACCAAGACACTATGTGTTTTGAGACATGCATCAGATGATAAGAATCAAGCTGAGGTTCGTTCTACCTGGTGTGGTCGTTGCCTAGGTAGAAGTTAAGAAGTCTCTAGCAACTCTAGTGGCTTGGCCACCAACCTCACTGCCATAAAATATCCTTTACTGTGTAAGACAGTGTCAGAACTACCCTGCTGTTCAGTGTTGCGTTTGCCAGTATAGCCATTTCCCTGTTAGTAACTGACACATTGCTCTGAACAGTGCACTATGAATCCTGGGCTGAAAGGTGCTGTCTAACACCAGATCCTATTCACTTGAATTTCACACCTCACCTGACTGATGTGTGTTCCCCTAACATTCAAAGTTTCCTGGAAAGGCTGTAAAATGGCATTTGCCAGCAGTCCCTACAGCAGACTATTTATGTTTTGAGCAGAGGTGTGATATAATTTACAGTATATCAGACCTGCAAAAAACTGTGAAGAAGTGGACACTCAGTCCTCTGTACTTACCTTCAGCAGATCACCAGCTATGACTGCCTGTAAAAGTGCTGCAAAAGATAAATAGAAAACTAATGTTAGGCAGAAAGCATTATGCATATAGCCTCACAACCGAGAATATAGCTCACAGTATGCGCAAGTTAAGACTGATGCCTCACTCTACTTGCTACTTATACACTACCAAAACCAACACAAACCCTGCACTCGCAGGCAGAAGGAAGGCTGTTTATGTTGCACAAAAGATGTATGGACGTCAAGTCAGCGTTTCCAATGCTACCCTGGAACTGCATACTTCTATCTGAATTTTTGCCTTGAGACGCTTAAGGGACTTTTCTACTGTGTCCATGGGGTAGGCCCAAGTCTCTGGCACTTGAGCCATCACTGTCATAAGAGACATCAATGTCATAAACACAGAGAACCTGAAAGTATCCTCAGACCTCTCAGACTTTTTTCATACTGATGGTGGAGTTGACAGTCAGTCTCAAATACACTGAGAGTCCCAAGTTGCAGATGACTGGGGGTAACTTTGACATACCTGTGGGCAGCAGGTCCCCCCAGTTTGGAGGGCAGGGTCAGACACAGAGCAGGAGATTGTCCCCAACTTTTTAGTCTTTGTAACTTAAACAGACCCAAAAGGAAAGAGAGGCAAAGTGAACAAAGGCTCACAGCAAAGCAGCATAGAACCGGGTATACTCACTACCTGCTACTGTCTGCCCCACACCCATTAAAAAGAAGACGGAAGGCAAAAGCCTGTGACTCTGTATTACCTGATGTACAGGCTGCCGCATTCAGCTAAAAACACCGTGGTAGCAAGTAACCACAGACATGAGAAGTGGTTATAAATCTACCGCTATGCGGCTATTTCCTCCTTTTTTCCTCCTTCTCCCTATCATGATATATATAATAATGAATAATCTTTCTGGGAAAGCACTTAGTAGGTTTGCATCTTAGAAAGCATTGAACATCTGCCTCAATTCATACTTTTTCAAGAGTGCCTAAGCCCATTTCTATCTTTGAGTCTAGGCAGCGCAATCAAGTTAAGCATTTGCTCAAGTGCCATCTTTGATAGAGATGCCAAAAGCTCACGTAGGGAGGAACAAGGGGGAAAGAAAACTGTGGTACAGCCTTGCCTCTGAAAAATAACACACAGGAAACTGCACAGTGTGAATTCCATGAGGAGCTTTTTATGGCTGCAGAAATGACAACACATCCAAACTAAACACTGCAGAAAAGCAAGGGTGTGCAAAGATGACTCAACAAATGCCTCTTTCTTTGAAAACACCTGGGGTGCTGCATGGCCGTCTGGTTTCGGCAATGCCTCATGCCCTGGCCACGCAGCAGTGGAAGAAGCAAAAACCTAGTCAAGCTAAGTTCTGGCTTGGGAAAGCAGTAGCTGTAGTTCTTGTAACGTTGGATTTAGGGCAGTTTTACAGTGACCACAAGTTAAACTAAGTCCTGCAAATCCCCATGCATCTGTGGGTGTGAGGGCACACGGATTTGAGGAATGGAAAAAAGACAAACACTAGCAGGCAAGAGCTAGAATTGGAAAAATACATGTACATCTGTTCTTCAGATTTCATTTTTAGTGGTTTATGTCCTTTTTTTCCGCAATAGTTCTAATACTAGCTGAGTCCAAATTAATAGCAGAGTAGAATTTAGCCCTTGTGTCATTCATTTTATCTTTTTCCTCCTTTTTTGCCAATCTGGTCTCACTGACACTTTTATTCTGTGAGCTACTGCAGTCTGGACTTGTATAAATATTTTGCTCTCCTCACATACATGAAAATCAAAATAACGGGTGACACCAGCTTTTCACTGCCTTATACATCCAGTGTTTTAAGACATGGCTACTCTGAAGTTACTTCTTAAGAGGCAGAGATACAATTTTTTTTATGCAAACCATGCTTAAGATTATGGTTCAGAAAAGCCAGGAGAGAGATCTAGAAAACTATGTAGTGAAAAGAAAAGTCTGGCAAACCATGAGAAATATTCTGTGTTGAGTATTTGTAACCAGAGGCTGGTCTTGTGATAAGGCTATTAGGATAAAGTAGCTCTAAACCACATTCAACATAATTAGACCAATCTTTTCCTCTCTTTCCTAAGCCTTCAATCCAGCAAAGCATTTAGGCAGGTGCTTAGCTTTGAGCTAATCACATTCTTTTCACCAAGTCTACCTGCACACTTAAAATTAAGTGCTTTGCTAGAGTAGAACCTATTGCATAAATGAATACATAACAGATCAACAAAACCAGCTGGCATAACAAGCAGATTAGACTACAGTAAAATAATTCAGTGCTGTAAGTCAGGATGCTGGAAGACTTAGAAGCTATTGAACTAGAAATGGAGAGGTTCTTTAGAATAGAGAACACATTTACATAAACATATGAATATTGCTTAGCGCACTGAACCCATACACCCAAATGGGACTGCTGGGCATATTGAGAAGAAGGGTGAAGATGGCAAAAATCACCTGGTTATTAAAGAGGTGGTAAAACAAGCAAGCAGATGGCATTGACAAGAGAGAGCTGACTGAGAAATTGGACAAAAATGCTGTTAACATGCAATGCCAGGCTAGCTTAAAATTAAAAACAATAAAGTGAGACTGGTTTTATTTCTTCTGAGCAACACTGCACCACTGGTGTAATATATAACATGAATTATGCAATTGTTTTATCATATCATAAAATACCTTC
This sequence comes from Phaethon lepturus, assembly GCF_000687285.1. Lineage (NCBI taxonomy): Eukaryota > Metazoa > Chordata > Aves > Phaethontiformes > Phaethontidae > Phaethon > Phaethon lepturus. The sequence goes on from NW_010526866.1 coordinate 13,381, forward strand.
AGGTCTTAAAGATGCCTCAGAAATTACTTGATTTAATAAATATTTAAATCAAGTCATTATTTTCTCAACTTCTCCTAAGACAAGCATTTGTCATGACTAATAAAAATGTTTTATTACCTTTTTCATTTATTTAGCGAGCAGATTTATTGCTGATGAAAGGTGACAGCTTGACAAGATTGGAGACTGAAGTACTCTGTCCATATAATGAGGAAGCACTCAGTCTGCCGCGGTGGTAGACTCCCCAGGCTGCCTTCTCAGCAAAGCTCAACCCTCTCTACTGGTACACCCCTGCAGACAGCCCCTGCTCCATCACTGCACCATCACTAACCTTTCTGCTGAAACTGCCAGCAAATGTGTCAATCACTGCCCAGGGTGATGGATGTTGACAGAAACAATTACCTGCTAGGATATGGACAGCCAGAAATTCACACCGTGTATGTAACAGCTGCTAGAGACTAGCAACTTTTAGTCTCCATGGGGTGAATTTTGAAATGAGGTTCTAACCATGCTTGTGGGTCAACTTACAAAAGAAGCGTCATTAAAAAATAAAACAAACAACCAAAAAACCCAAATCAGCCAAAAAACCCAAACCAACCCCCACCATGTAACTTACAAATTAAATGTTGAGCAGCTACAAGTGGATAATGTACTAACAGAAAAAAAGCCCTGTTAAAGAGACTGCTAATTGCATTCTGAAAATGCTGCAAGCTAGTGCAGCTTGAGACAAAGGAAAAACACCTACTAGTACACACACACATGCAGAAAACAATACCTTTCCTGTGGCATGTGTCAGTCATGTTATTTCTGTGTTAGTGCCCACTGTTTCTATTGGAAACAGCTATTTTTATTTCATATTCTAAAAATAGATATTAATGTCACTGAGTTACAATAAACATTTTTGGTTCCCAGACATAAAATTAACCTACTAAATCACAATTACTCTCTGGTTGTGCATGTGAAGTCAGCAGCATTAAAACATAGTGGTGCAAAATCAGTCATTAAACACTGGGAAATGGATAACAAAGGAGTGAGGTGTTTGTACCCAGTAACTTCAGCATCTTCAGAAGATGCCTAGGGGGTCCCACAGGGTTGCTTGAATGGTCAGAAGAGAAAATAACCCTTCATAGAAAGCAACCTGGAGTCCCTGCAACAGTTCCTGTTGTGCATCTCTCTCCATGGACTACAGAAGTTCTAGGGAATATTAGCTCCAACTTGCAGTACTTAAATTGAGAGCCAGAACAAGACAGAGAGGGGATCCTTCAGAATGGCATGATGCCAGGAGACGAATCTGATCACCTGTGAGAAGGACAACCGACCAAGGGCAAAATGGGGGGGGGGCAGGGACAGGTGTCCTCCTTTTAAGGGTTTCCAAGGTGTGATACTCCTGGGAGCAGGCAATGCTCATGGTCTTAGAAATTTTGAGAGCTTTTTGTATAACATAGAAGTATAGAAGTGCAGCATGAGAAGACCTTTTTTTTGTAAGGGCTAACAAAGACAGACTCACCACTGCAACACATCAAAAGAAAACAGCAAGAGAAGGGCTGAAGACACTGCCACCATCTTGCTTTCTTCAAAAGTAAGGAAAATTCTCAGAAGCATCATGAGTAAGGAAAACCTCAACCAACAGCTACTTCTGCCTGCCCTCCAGGAAAATTCCCGTTTGCTCCCAAAGCTGCTGATCAGCTTAACACCAAGGACATAAGCAGGGCTCAACACCAGGCTGCTATCATGCCAGAGTTTTGCTGCTAAAACACTTTCAGAAAGAACATGGAAAAAACCATTCTTATAAACTCTTGTAGGTAATGTCTCAGGATCACCAGGTTCTTTGTTTGCAATAGGTTGACATGGAGGATATTTAGTAAGTTAGTTAAATAATCACTAGACAGTGAGAGGAGTTGGCTTTCACTGGGAAGAGTCTCAAAGAACAGTACAGTTCTGCAGTCTGCCACTGTCAGTGGTACAGGAGTAATGTGTCTTTTTACGTGAGTAAAAATTATTCATAAACCATAAATACCTTCCAGATTTTGCTGGTCAGATTGCGCACCTGATCTGACCCTTTCTATGCCATATTTGCACCCACTTCTGCTATAAAAACTAAGCCACAGAGAATGCTGATAAAAACGTGGCTATTTTGAAGCTTTCACCATCACCAAGCAATCCTTTAGTGAGGGTCTAAGAACTGTCACTGGACAGAGCTGAATTACCTAAAACTATGCTTTAAAGTACAAGAGGCACACAAAGAAGTTGTCACATCCAGGATTAAAATGTAACCAATTTGAGATCTACAAATGAATGCACTGTGTGAGAGCGAAGTATTATTTAGGATACTATGTCTTACCATGGATTAAAAAATACCAGGCTAACAATGCATCTGATCAGTGTATGACAGTAAGTAAGGAATCACACATTTAAGCACATGGGAAATTCTAGCAGAATTTAACTACCTTAACTCCAACATTGAACAGAATTAGGGCTAATAAACCCTCAGCTCTTTCAAAAGACACAATAAGACAGCTGATGATCTGAAGTGATCAGGACCTTGTAGAAACCTCTTTTATCAGGCAGTGTCTGCAACTATCCAGCTGTTTCTAAGACATAGCTAACACACTGATTCAGCACTTGGAAACTGATATGCCATCCACATTTCAGTGCTGGGTATTTCTTACTGGTTAGAGGCAGCTAATAAAAACCATTAGACATTAGAGCTTTGGTATAGATCCCCCAAAATTTGAGCCTCAGCATCCACCACCATCTCCTGTTAGATTTGCTTAGGGAAAAACTTAAGGAACACCTCATCAACTACTGCCTCGCTCAAACCTTGCTGAGCTGATAATGAAGAAGAAACTGCAGAAGGTGACATCATCAAATTTATTGAGAGTTATTAAACTTAGCTTGGCCTATCATTAGCTTCCAGAACATTTCCAGCTCTTTATTGCTGTTGTAGACTTTGTGAAATTCATAGAGCCAGAAATTTAAAGTAATTACTGTTTTACATGTTGAGAAGTTAAAAGCTGACCCTGACTAGAAGAGTGCTTTCACACAGCCGGAGTCTTCTGAGCTGTTAAAGATCGGCGTTACAGAAATGATAAGGAAATAAGCCCTCATACTTCATTTCCCTCTAGTTTTATAGAAATCAATAATAACTTCTATTTCAATCACTCAAAAAGCTAAGCTCTCAAGTGAGTGTGAAGTCCATATAGATTATCATTCAGAAATACGTGCTTTTCTCTGTAAACAACAATTTGCTTGTAATAGCTTTGTACAGCCTAGTAAAGAACAAATCTAATATTAAAAACTGACAGTAACATAATTTACCCAAAACTGTACAGAACTGACTTTTTTCTACTCTAGCCATGATCTTCAAACTTGGCCTGCAGATGAAAGGGGTGGAGGGCACCACAGGGAATTGGTTTGTGGACTACTTCCCTTCCAAGATGGCTATGAAAAGCAACCATCTAAGATACAAAGCAGTGCATACAGTTGACATTTCTGAAGGGTCTGCCAGTCCCATAGAAAAATTTTAGGGATCCATGGTCAAGAAAGGTTGCAAATCTCTGCATTTGAACTTTTGCAAACCCTTTACCTCTTCCCAATATTTAATCTGCTTTTATAGTTACAGAAAAAAGAAAAAAACCTTTATAATATGTATGCCAAACTGTCTACATAACTGAGAAATTAAATCACAAAATTAATAACGCTTTGTTGGAATGACTGTGAGCTTGCACGTCTTTGATCTACAGACAATCTCAAGTCTCACCAAAGCTGATGATGCTTAAACATTTCTCTTTGAAGCTAAGCTGAGTGGAAGGAGCAATTAAATGCTTCTTCATGTATTTTATGCACTTACAAGTACTGGAAGCAACTACTGAAGACCATGAAAAAAAGTAAACTGAAGTTAGCATGGTGGGTTGAGGGGTCTCCTAGATGTTGGCAAAAACCCCAGAAATAAATGGTTAAATCTTTGTGTGGGTATGAGAGGCAAAAGGCTAGCAAAAATAAAAGCAGCAAAAGCAAAACATCCACTATGCAGACTTGCTTGAACTTCTGCACAAGAAAATCACTTCTGTGTTGACTGAAAAAGGACTTTACATCAAACAGCTGTCTTACTCTTACAATTTTTTTCCTGAGAGAATGGGGCAAAGGTCCCCAAGTACAGCCTAACTGGTTGGGCCAAAAAAGCCGCATCCAGCCCCTATAAGGGACACTCATCCCCTTTGAAGCTTGTTATTATAACAGTACACAACTTATGGCAAGATAAGGACACAAACATTTGGTCCTATTGTAACAATCAGGATTGAATTTTTCCTTACAGCTGTGCCCAGGAAAAGCTGTTTTCAGGCAAAAAATGTCAATTCTCATGAGAATATCCAGTAAATATAGTCCATGTACTGATGCGGAATCTTCCTGATCATGAACTTAGTAGCGCAGTTTGATGGTAAGACTCTTGGGTATATCTGTATCAAGTGTTAATCTCCATCTTGTTTTCTTTTTATGCTGATTTTTATCTCCACATTGAACTAAAGATGACACATAATAAAAGAAAAAAATTCTTGCACAAACAGAGAATATTTTGCATAATTTTTAAACTTCGGTGCTGAGCAATCAAAAGGGAACAACTTCAGCAAAAAGATGGCAAACAGACAAGGAGAATCAGTCTTACATTTCAGTGCTCAAGAAAGAGGCTGCATTATAGCTAAAGAAGGGACATTTTGATGGAGAACTTGATTGCCTGTAAGCCTGAAGAGACATCAACTTATAAACACAATTATAGCTTAAAAAGAAAAATAGTCTTTCACTAGGCATTTTAGAAAGTCTAGCCCTATATGTCAGCAACATCTCTTTCTAATCTAACATCAGCCACGAGAAAGAACATGCTGGCGATCTACATCTGAAGCAGCTGTCTGGCATGGGAATGGGGAAATGTTCCTGGACTTGCTAGAGAAGCTCTACCTCAGCCTAAAGACTGCCTAAGAACCATGTTGGAAATATGACAGCAAAAATACATGCAGTTTAGAGGCTTCCTGCCTAGAATATGCCTCTTGTGCTGGCTGAAGCAAAGACTCATTGTTTTTTAAAATTTTTGTAAAATGTATCTGTTTGCTGCCACTAGCCACGTCATAAAGAAACAGGTGGTAAACAAGATTTCCTCACAGGATTTCTGTTTTAGGAAAGGCTTAGGCTTCTTAGGGAATCCAAGAGCAATGGCACCAATCTAGGTAGCTCACGACAGCCATGCTGTGGGGAATTACTTCCATGAAAGAAAACCAAATAAAGAACCTGAGTGCTCAAAATGCTCCCAAGAGACCAAGAAAACCGACAGTGCAGCAACCTGCTGCAATGAAAAGCCCAAAAGCACATCAGCTGAACGGCAGCCAGACACAGATGTCTGATGACTCTTGAGCAAGGGGAATATTATGAAGGCCTTCACACAAGATCTCGAGCTAATCCATCTGTACAGGAAAATGTGTGCATAAGCACACATTCTCCTGTGGTTTGAGAGACACTTTTGAAGCCTGTTGGCCCTTGAATAAGTCATACCTCAATAACATCTATTTCTAGGATTGCACAAAGAGGTAGAAAATCTTTCTAAACATTTATGTTTGCAGGTTGTCCTTTAGTTACAAAAGCGCTGCATCCTGTGCAGCTTCAAAGGAGAGAACTGACACAGTTTTGACAGCATCTGTTTGCCTAACTTGGGAATAAGACAAAAATTTTAACATGCAAAAAACAATCCATTACTCAGCTGGTTATAAATATGCATTACAAACCTTTTCCTTCTAAGAATTTTAGATTCAAACAACACACAGCATCAGATCACTGTTTAGAGAGGGGAAAAAAAAGTAAAAATAACCATACAGGCTTGCTGGAGGGAAAGAAAGGCTTAATTCTCACTTACACAGAAGTTTCTTCATACAACTTTGGAAAGATAAAGAGGCTTTCAAGCAGATGTAAATTATACTCAAGCTGCCTTTAAGGCCCCATTTGCACTGTCAGACTAGTTTAAAGGTACTTTGATGCCAATTAGTGTCCAGCCTGAATTGTTTATGTGGCGCTGGTGCAGAGCTGTGAGTGTGGTTGATAGTTAGGAGTGGAAGTATTCAGACCCTAATGCCGAACTTTTCCTGCAAGACCATTTAATTCAGATTTACAAAAGGAAGGGATGACGGTAAAGAAAAAGGACTTCCTTTGTAAATGGTCCAAAACCCCAAAGAACAGTTGCAGATAAACTAAGTACCATCTGGCAGACATTGTCACTTTTTTCTTTCCTTTTCCCTTCCACCATTTTTACTTTTAAGCCAAGACAGAAACAATTAATGTCATTTTCAGGAGTGATGTGGTAGAGGAAAATGTCTCTGATCAAGCGAGAGCACAAAGCAGGGAAGACTTTGGCTGACTAATGCAGCCACTTTATCAATAGAGTGGCATTACCTTGGCAGAAAGAGAATCCTAGGTAAAATAATTAAGCAATGAATTATTTTTTATTTAAAAATAAAAAGGATAGCAAAACCAAGGAACATTATGGGTGACACCGTTCCTCCCCCTTCCCTGACATGATGACCACTACTATCACAGGCAACCCTAACACACTCCCTTCAGGTTTTTGCCACCGTAAGGCTGGCTGCCAGTGCCTTTGCCTGACAATATCTAAGTAACTCTTCCTCAACAAGCTTGGGCTTCACAGTAGGACCAAATAATCCCAATGTCAGTTCAAGCATTTATTTGCTGGCCAGAGTCTTTGGTGTGTGGAGCAAATTGTTTTCTTGTTTTATTTTAAGAAGTTGCCACTCTTATCTGACCATGAGCAGCTTCCATCAGAAACGAAAAACAGGAGCGAAGTAGGTTGCAAGGTTACCCAGGGCTTCTGCTTGAAAATAGGTGCCCTGATTCAGACAACACATTCCTTACTCCTACTTCCTCCTGAGGGGAAAGGAATAATGGCAGTGGCCATCTGGAAAGAACTGTTTCCCAGTTTTCCTCTATTACTCTTTCAGATGCCCACATCTGCCAGACCTCTCCCTCCCAGCTGCCTACTGACCCCTTGGCTTCCTTAGATATGATGACGGGTGGGGTGTAGGCACCTTTTAAAGGTTTTGGACAGAGACAACCTCCCTCAGTCCTAGAGAAGTGCTTTGACAGAATCCTTTCTCTTGCTACGGTCTGCATCGATACCAGCCTCTGCTGAGCTGAGAAGTAAATGAACAGAGTAGATCTCCAAGCAACCGTTGGCTCAGCTGGCCACAGACATACTTTCAAAACACTATCCAGGAGGGCTTTCTTCCCAAAGTGGCTAATTAATCAAAATAAATACCTGCAGTCAGGAGCCCCCCCACTGTACTGTCTTTGATTTGTTCAGAGAAAGCATTCCAAGGCATCTCAAATTGTTGCTAGGTAAATGGCTGCAACATCAACCTGAAGAATACAGCTTTCTCAGCTGGAGCTCTGCAGAACCATTGCTCACTCTTTTGAAGGAATCTGGTGTACAAAATAGAAAGTGCCTTTTCTTTTTTTTTTTTTTTTTTTTTTTTATTTCTACCAGCACTGAGATATTTGGGTTCATCTGTAGTACCATTCTCGTCCCTTTATTCAGGATGGCAGGATGCTTAAAAATCCCTTGAGGAGAACGTCCCTTTATTCAGGATGGCAGGATGCTTAAAAATCCCTTGAGGAGAACATCCCTTTGCAGACTATGGCTCCAGAAGGAAGTGGGCAGTGGCTCCAGAAAGAAGAAAGGAGGTTGAGAGACTTCACACAGGCCACCAGGGACAACAGGAAATCCCATGTATTGGAGGTCCCAGGAAGTGTTTTCAGCTCTTGTGCTTTTTTCTGGAGCTCCTACAGCCATCTTCCTCCTTGCGTGGGTTCAGACCTCTTCTCTTTAATGGAGCAGACAGCACTGGAGCAAATACCATAATGCACAGGACATTCTGCCTCCAAGGCAGGAGCAAATACTGCATAGCAAAGCATTTTGCTGTATGGGATGGAGTTGCCACTGCCTTCCATGCGCACTTGATCACTCCTTTGTAATTCATACAGCAGCTCTCTCCACCCAGAAGGACGTCTAGAGACAGAACTATACCTCCCACCCCAAGTTTCTAGTTTGAATTTGGGCAAAGCAATCCCTGTGGAAAACTCTTCTAATAGAGGCTAATTTGAAGGTCACCATTTAAACCCACTTCACTTCTAATGCACTCCTGGTACTGCACAAATCCCTCCTAAGGGTAAGATATCCAGACTGGATGACTCTAAGTATCATCATGGAACCACTGTCTGCCAATATCTGCAAGATCTTTGAATATCACCATTCATCTTTCCAAGGAGAAAAATCATCCTTCATCTTCACTTTTTGTCTCATATTATGACATTACAATATTTGGACATCTCCAAAATTTCTCTTTTGAATATATTTGCCCCTTGTCTTAATTTCTCTGTTGTTCCCTGTTCCCTTATGAATTTGGAATCTATTGCAGGAAAAAAAGAAAACAAACAACAACTGATGTTAATCACAGTAAAGTTTGCTAGAAATTATGATGATGCAGCAAAAAAGCATGACTGCTAGAAGCGAACAAGGAAAAAATCCCAGTTTCATGGGTTTATAGAGAAACAAGAAGAGCAAGATACCACAGACATAAATATTTGGAACCTCTTGTCTCCAGATCAGCATGCAACTCAGATACAAAAAGGATTAAGCACTGGGGCTCACTGCTACTTAAGATGCATTAAAATTGACTGAATTATTGGCTACTTGAGACATTTAAAATTTTGAGTAGTTCCATCAAAGGCAAGGTTCCACTGTTTGAAGTTAGGCAGGCAAGTACTGAGCTGCATCAGCTCCACATTGCCATCAGATAAATAACATGCTAATGTCCACACACCACTCAAGAGTTTGCTGGTATTTTTTTTCAGAAGGCTGAAATGGAAACAGAACTCATTGTACTCTTTTTAAGAGCAATTCCCTCAGTTGCTCAGGTAATGATGAAGAACAGCCGACTCAGTTACGCAGGGTAACCAAAGAATGGTAAAGATAACTCAGATGAAACTAGACCAAAGGTAATGTAAGAATATTATTCAATGCTAATGTATTGAAAAAGTTGTAGACAGATTTCTGCAGGCTGGCTGTGAATAATAATGGGCAAGGCATGATCTAGCATACATACAGTGTAGAGCACAGTACTGAAAGGTGCTGGATGAAGGGTTTGGTAAACCTTAGCCATTCACCCAACGATAATCAGGGAATGACTGTGTACTAGCCAGGCAATGCATTAGAAGTTTTCATTCCCATCGCAGTACTATACCCAATCTAGAAACAATGGATATGATTTCTTCCAATAACATCTTATATCTGAAGCAGTAGGGTCCAACAGCTTCAGTCCTCCATAAGACCAGGATTTTTATAGAGTGAAAGTAGAGCAGGTGGTGCCATTCACTAATGGTAATTGCCTGTCCTCTCCTTGAGGACACCCACCAGGTCTTCTGTGGCCCTGCCACCTGCCCATTGTTGACTCTCAGCTAGTCCTAACACCCAAAGAAAGACCATTGTCCTCCAAAGCTGCAGAGCATGTAACTGCACCAGGGCCCACCTGACTGAACAGGTAGTCCTTCCATTTCATTCTTCACAGCCACCATCCTAATGCCTCATCTAAACTACTATGCTTTGGTATTTACTTAGCTTGTTCCATTTTGTCAGTCAGGTAGGGAATTTAGGGCCTAGGTGTTTTGTCTGCTCTTTTCGTGTTTTGTTTCTTTAATTAAAAAAAAAGAGGAAAGAAGATGATGGATTTCATTCTTTAGTTATGTATTTCCTAACTACCGGTACGAAGAACAAAGACACAAACCTTCTAAAATCTTCTAATAGAGGTTTAGTTTTTGTCTTCTGAAGTTTGGGATTTTCTAGCAGTACTGTTTCCCTTTCTGTGCCAGTGAAAATGGCTCTGTTTTGTAAATGATAAAGGTGCCTTTAACACGTGTCAACAACAAGGAGCATTGTTTTCTGTTACAAGTGTTCAATAGATGCCCAGTCCCAGACAGATGGTGCTTTATCCTCATCCTCTCTTCAAGACAGCATAATGTATTGTCCTGTCAGGGATTAATGGAAGTGCCACTCACATTAGATGCTAATTCTGGTAGCCACTTTGTTACTACACTACAGATGCTACAGCTACTGCTTGCAACTAGTGCTTGAAGCAGGAGGTCCACACTGGAGGAGAAGCAGGACATTCAGAAACCAAAGTGAGGAGCACAGTACAAGAATCTATGCAGAATGCAACCTCATGGTCCAGGGGAAAGAGACATTTGAAAAGGAAGACAAGGATGATGGAAAATAAAAAAACACAGAGAAACAGTAGAAGAATAAATGAGGACTGAAGATTTAAGCAGAGAAAACAAAGATCAGGGACCAAACGGGAAGTTAAAACAAAAGACCGAACACAACAAAGTGCCTTTTGTCAGTGATGTCCAACACATCACAGCCTCAGAAAATCAGCACTAGGAAGTTGCCCCATAGTAGGGAAGCGCAGCTGAAACATCACAGGACAGGGTGATGCCAGTGAGGGTAGGTTATTCTACAGTTGGATCTTGCCCCATTGTGTGCCCCAAAGCATTATTGCCTTATAAAATTATATGTTTTAAGATGTTAACTAAATGTTTAACATCTTGAGCAGGCACACAGTTGAGTACTGATTATTAATTGAAATAAGAGTCTCTAAACCGACTCCTGGATATCTACTCCAAGAAAAATATACCAGGAGAGGTCTGCATAAGCACTATAAAAGACAGAAAATTACAGACAGATATAACTTTTCAGCTCTCTCATGGACCCTCCCTTTTTTGTTTAGATAAGAGATTTCAGATCCAAGACAAATTTGAGATGCTTCCACACATGCATAAAGTGGACTGAGAAGCACCTAAGCTCAGAACAGCTTGCGCTACATCACTTTTGTCACGTTTTCCTTCTAGTACTGTGCTCATTTACCATGGTCTGTATGTGGCATAGTGGGAGAGAGGAAATCCAAGTATTGGACCTCTCTTTCTGAAAAGTCACTGAGGCATGTGGTATCTTTTGTGTTTGAGAGAAGCTCCTACATATTTACATGGATGACAAACTTAGTTAGATACTCCATGCAAAACTTCTATTAGCTAGCACTATCATGTCACTAATTGGTCAAGGGAACATAAGCCTTTTCCTCTGCATTTCAGAGGAGGCTTCCTATGGAAGAAAGGGAAGAAAGGGGAGGAAGAGGCTATTCAGAGATATTTACCAAACCTGAAAAGCCAGACCCTGGCAGCAGATGGTAGATGGCAAACAGGAAGATTTTGTGAAAAACTAGAACAGTATCAAAATAGTGGAAAGAAAGAAAGCATTATGACAGCAGGAAATACTAAATTTAAAGATATACAAGGAAATACATTTACACTCTCTGTTGCTCCTTTAGTAGATAAAAATGGAGCAATAGAATAATGCAAGGGAAATGAAAAAGCAAGAGCAGTCTATCACTAACAAGCTTAGGCCCCAGCAAGCAGTTTGAGTCCAGGTCTTGAAACAGTGTATTAAGCCATAATGTTTTCAAATTTCTTCTGAAGGTTGGAGAAATGGGGTTTACTGTTCTCGCAAGTCCTCAGTACTTTACATTAAGAAGCTGTGGTCATGGTAAAAAGCAGACAAACTATTAAACAAAAAAACCTACCTCTGGTTCACAAAGTCAATGAGCTGGAAATCACAGGAAGTTGATAGGGTACACTAGGAAATTCAAACTGTATACTTCTACCATTCTTGTGCTCTTATTTCTCAGGTGATCCCCTGCTATCAGACACTAGGAATGTACTAGATGGGCTAGATATATTTTTGGTCTGGCATGTTTGTCTGTTTTTATGGCTTTCTTCATAATTTTCTTTACTAAGAAATGGCACATCAAGGAGATAGAAGAGAATTTATTAATGTTGGTATGTTTGACAGACACTATGCTGGACTAAAATGACCTTGACTGGAGCCAAAGACAATGTAGGTTGATACCTAACTAGTCACTCCACGGTGCAAGCAAACATACTTCAGTGACACACTTCCAGGCTCAGACCTCCTTACAACTCCATTTGCAATAGTCCTTGCTATTCCCCACTTGGACCTTTCTTGAATAATACTTACTGTATTGTCTAGAAATTTTTCTGATTGTGTAATTGCATACAAATTGAATGCCAGAAGAAAATAGATACTTATTTCTTTTGTGGTTCAAAATAATATTCCAGATTCAGAGCTACAGGGTGACCTTTCCCCTCTCAGTTACAATCTCCCCAGTTTGTTTTTTTTTTTTTCCATTCTTTGTGCAACTCTGGCAGTGCAATTACGGCCTCACTTGTAGCATGCCTCCAGATTTCAGTACCAATGTATTTTAATATTTTAATGTGCTCTAGAGGAATATTTATACCACATAGCTCTAAGCACCTAGGTTGGTCATAGTTATTAACCAGCTAGTTATTGCAAACTCCCTCTTTAGCCCATAGACAAAGATCAGATCCTTCAGCTCCTTCAGAGCAAGTGTATTACCACAACCGGCAACTCCTGCTACTCAATCCATGAGATTTTTACATGCAGAAGCTCCTAGTGGCACCAAATTCCATACTGTTCTACCAAACTTTTAGTGGTAACCGAAGATAACATGGGTTCAAGCCTTTAAAGCTTAAATAGACTCTCCTCTCGGCTACAAAGGTGCTGTCCTACGAGTCATAACATATCAGCTCATCTTCATGAAAACCATATATCATCCTTTAATCCCACACATAATTTTCCATAGGTGAAGCCCTATGCAGTTTTCTGAATGAATTTCAAACACTTGCAATCATTCAGTTTGCTTGAGCAAGATTTGTTTTACAAATAATACAGCCTTAACTTCTGCCAGCCCCAACTAAAAGAACTAAATGAACAAGCACTTGGTGTCTAGGTGTGAACAATATTTAAGCAACATCAAAGTTTAATTTTTAGAAAGTCATTTTTCTCCACCACAACCGTGTTAAAACACAGCTTACTAGCTAGTCTTTAGTCTCATTTTTAATATGCTATTAGTATCTATAAAAAAGATCTTACCTTGGTCTTCTGAAGAGACTGGTGACCTGGAATAAAACAACAAAGTCCAGTCAATCTTTTGTATCAAAAGGCCACAAATAAAGTTCAATGTCACTGTGGGCAATGGGATATGGAGGAATTTGAAGGTTTTATTCTTTATTCCTTAGAAGGGAGGACTGGAAGACATATTAAAGGAGAAGGGCAGAGACCTACTCTAGCAGCAGGTTCTGCAAACCAGAATGACCATATGGAGTCATGTCCATAAGGCAGCTCGCAGCTGCACTGTTAAGCACTCATGCTAAGAGTTTCTGTAGGTACTTGGCAAAAAACTTATTTACTACCGTTAGTATAGGAAATAGCTGACATTACTGTTCAGAAAGTCATGATCCTCCAGATATTGAAGGGACCAAAATTAAGTGTGGGCCAGGAGGAAACCTCACAGCTAGGGATGGTTGAGGAAATTACAGCTTCACAGGAACTCATCATTAACGTGAGCATTTTTCTTACCACGAGTCAATGTGGTGGCTAGCATAAAATACTAGTCCTAGTTAATAATAGTTCATACCATCTTCACAAAAGCAACATAAACAGACAAAAACACCCAACCTCTGGGCATATGTAAGTACAGTAAAAAGCAACATAACAACAGCAACACAACAGTTACAGGATACCCTAACCAGTGGCTTAAGCCTCTGATGATACTCCAAGAGAGTGAGTGGTTATAAAGCATGAGGGTGCCTCCAGTGCCCCTGCTGATGAACAAAAATGCCCCACTGAATTCCATGGATTTGTGTCACATCTCCCATCACTATGTTTGGTCAGCACCCACAACAAAGGAACTTAAAGAGGTGTAAAGTATTTGCCCTCCATTTTCCCCTTTGCTGCAGTAGCTTGGCTTAGCAAAACTGGGGCTAAGTGTACAGCCAAATCTGGGATGTGCCTTGGTTATTTAGACCAGATTGACAGCACACAGTGGATTGGACCATTGCCTCAGACTTCCCACCCAGGTAACAAGGAGTTTGTGCCTGTGGTGAACGGGACAACCCATGCTTCCTTTCCAAGATATATTTAATTTTGCATCAATGTACAAAAATAACAAATTACTAAAGATTTAAAAATGCTAGTGTTGCCAGCAAACAGATCAAAGTTGACATAAGAAAAGCAGCCACAGAAGGGTGAAAGGGGAAAAGAGCACATGTACATTTAACTGAGTCAGCAGGGGCTGGGGGTTGGAGATGGGGGAACGAAGGGTTAGAAACCTTGGATTTAGAGGAATAAAGGAGCTGAGGAAGGAATCATGATCTCATTCCATAACAGGGGTCTGAAAATGAAGGTTGAGGGATTATAGGACATCAGAAGCAGATATGCAAATATGTAGATGCAAACAGGAAAGTTGGAAAGAAAAGAAGGAAACTTTCCTAATGAGGTATGCAAATTTTTAGTTTTAAAAAAGAGAGAGATTTGCAAAGAAAAAGAGGAAAGAGTTACAGCACAGCTGGAGGAATGGTCACTGTGAAAGGAAAAAATGTGATTGCCTAATTAAGATTCTGACTGTGCTAGAAGCCAATGTGTCTGTATGGATCAGAATTAATTAATCCTCTACTCCCATTAAATCCTGTTATTGCTGCTGAACATCCTAGGCATGTATCCTGCTCTGCTGCCAGCCAGGCAAGCTCTGCCCTTGCACTTCAGCCATGTCTGTGGAAATACAGCAGG
>NW_010526866.1:28178-31339 GCF_000687285.1 Phaethon lepturus
GAGGATTAGCAGGCATCACTAGGAATCTGTCCCACTGCTTTGAGCAGTTAGTTACAGGCCTTCCTTCCTCCACAACTCCCAGCAGAAGCCCTTCTGAAGGTCACAACTCAACACCTAGTGTTTCCTACAAGATTAAACAGTGCAGAACGTGCCATATCAAGAGGTGCAAATCTTTAAGTACTTTAAAATATTTTTACATGAAGGAGTCATGCCAGGTTCCTTAGCTCACATATACTGATTCTCCATTGTTAACACAGTATCCCACAGCATCAGTAGAACATATTCCTTTGTTTTGTTTCTTAATTTCACAGTTTCATCGCCTTTCAGATCTTTATTTGAAACTATAAACAATACAGATTATCCTATAATTTGGCTCTTTATGCCTGGTAAAACAGATGTCATTAGTTCCTTAAAGCATCAACTACAGGAGATGATTTACAGTACCACTGCCTTCTCAATTAAAACATTGAAGGGAGGGATGAAAAACATGTTTGTGCATATTTGTGCCCAAAATTAGTATGTATTTTTCAAAATACTACTGCCATGTACCTTTGTTACTTTGCTGCATGCCTTGAACACAGTGGTTGAACAGTAAGAAATCTAACAGGTACTACTGTTGCTACTAGCAGTGTTTTCATTTGAAAGGCTTCATCAAGCATCTTTGGGGACTGTGTAGCCTGGTATCCTGAGAAAATAAGGTTTTATATAACCACAGCATCTTGATGTGTAGGAATGCACCTCTCTGCCTCACCCTAATAAAGTTTGAGCCTGTTAGCTCGTTTCACCCATCATTAACAGAGGCAGCGGACAGCTAATTCCTGCACTCACAAGGAAATTCAACGGCATGAACTCAAACTTTCTGACATAGCTGAGAAGGCACAAAGAGAGGTTTTGAATATCTCAGCTACAGGAAAGCCTTAACGAGAGCCTTCACTATGGAGATACCAAAGGTTCAGCCACAATAAACTAGGCTTCCTTTGTTCCACTACTGACATAAAGTATTTTTGGCAAAGAGCAGAGAGGACTTTCAACATTCTCCTACAATTTCAGGGCATATGTTTTAGCAGGGGGAGGGATTTTCCAAACCATTCAAGTACTGGCCTAACGACACCAAGGGGAGTCTTGCTTGTAACGATAATGTAAGGAAGTGAGGCTGCTGAAAAGTCCACTTTAATAGTCTTGGGCATTTTATGCATTGTCTGGTCTACCCCATGCTTATGACAGGCTCTAAGGGAGGAAAGAAAGAAAGTTTAATGACCTGCGCTAAACCACATACACTCACCTCACAGCCACAGGGGGCTTTCCTGACAGAAAAAAATCCAGTAGATGCTCATATTTCCGGTCACACATCTTTCTCTCAAGTCTGTAAGAAGTGTGAGGGACATACTGTGACAGCATTGGTCACCAGACGGGTGTCTCGAGAAGGGAAGATTCTCAGCTGCTAATATCCACACAGTAACCATCTATCTAGCACCTGTCAGCTGCCCTCCGAGTGTGATTCTAGCTGTGCGTTTGACTGTCATAAAGAAGCAAGTTATCATTCTCACAACCTCCATGCCTTAAAAAAAAAAAATAGAGGCAAGTCAGAGATACCTCAGAAGAATTAATATGCCTTCAAGATCTGTGGATCCACCTGGGTCAAAACAATTTACCATATGAAATGACAAAGAGATTTTAATTTGATTTAACAAAACAAAACAAAAATCAACCCCCCAAAATCTTCAGGAAAAGGTTCAGGCACTGTAGTATCCTGTTCTTGGCCATTTCAGAATGGAATTGCTTTTTTCTTATATCAACTGTTACTTTTTTCTGGTTTTATCTTGGTGTAAAATTGACTGGTAGAAAGAAAGGCTTATAACCCCCCCCACCTTCCCAAGAGAGTAAAGACAGGCCAGATTGTCTATGACTGGCTACATTTCCAGAATCATGAGATTAAATTAGTTCTTCCGCCAACAACGCTCTTTTCCCATGCGTAAGTGTGAAAGGGAAGCCCCATTTCAAATATTTTCACCTAAGGCATTAATCTGGCTTTTCTCCTGCCCTGGTTTGACAGGTGCTTTATGAGGAGCTATTGCTGTAGTGACCAGTTAAGGGGAAAACAAATATTCCTATGATGACAGGGAAGGGGGTCAGAAGGGAGGAAGAGGGGAAGTATGTTATCACCTCCATGTTCTTCCCATGCTGTTTGTACTCTTCCTTTCACTGTAGGTCCTGCAGTACTGTTCTGTTGCCGAGTGGCAAGCTCTACTCAGAAGGGATAAAAGCCCTTGCAAGCCTCAGTCTGCAAGGGGAAGCTGTGCATTGCCTGTTCCACCACTCCCTACGCAGGCAAAGCAGTACCTTTTGTGCTTAACACAAAATGCACAAAATGCGGAAGGATCTCCCAAGAAATGAGGTACAAATATTTAGAAATGCATAAAAAAGCCTAAATAATAATGTAAAAAGCCCCTACTCATATATTCATTAGACGCTTCCAGCAAATTTGAAGACTTATGATACTGAAGGCATGAGACATGCCCACCTAAAACAGCACTGGGCCTCAGAGTTAACGGCCTGATCCAAAGCTCACCAGAATTTTTCCACTGACTCTTACAGGCTTTGGATCAACTGCTGGCAAAAAGCTAATCCCCAGTATAGCCAAGACAGCTTTCAGTCTCATACAAGCCTTCCCCAAAGAGCCAAACACTCACAGCTGTTTCCAAGTGCACTCTCCAATGTGCAAGCACTGGATTTATTCAGCACTGGAAGGGTGGAAGAGGGAATATTCATTTCTAAGGAGGGAAGGGCAGGGACTGTCACAATTTTGAGCCTAGTCATTTGAGGCTTAGGATCCTAGAGAAATACAGCCAGCCTCCAGCAGATTAATTCTAACAAAATTTCAGCAAATGGGTACATTATTCATGAAGACAAAAGCCTCTGGAGAAACAAACCCGGAGCTGATGTAAAGCAGCTATTTTAATCAATAAACCTGTAGCAGAAACCATCTGCACAAGGCCTATTTAAAACCAGCCATTTACAATTTAAAGGCCAAATAACAATTTGCGTGCAGCAATTCTGCTAGCTTTTATGACCATTCCCCTTTTCCCCTGCTTAAGCAATGTATTTCTGCAAACTTTCTAATTCAGTCTGACAAGACCTGCCAGTGAAAAGAGGAGGGAAAG
>NW_010526866.1:31370-59039 GCF_000687285.1 Phaethon lepturus
TTAAACCCATTTTTTCTCATTTTGTGTGTACATCTCTTCAGAACCGAAAATCACATCCCTATTGGGATTTATTCATATATTCTCTGATTGTAATCAAAGAATATTTTTAGAGCATAAAGTATTTTTAAAATAAACGTGAGGAAACACCCTCATTCAGTAATCTATCTGCATCAACACCTCTGGGACTGGCGAGTCCCCTGCAGCCCCAGCTGCAGAAAGTGCCTTGTATCATACCAGCAGAAAGGAGGAACTGCTTGCTCTCCTGGTCCCTCAGCATCTCCTACTTGGAGGTGCCCAATAAAAGTTAAAGATAATGCTCAGCCTGGGCATCACCATTTTCTGCCATGGCACTTGGCAAAAAATAAAATCCTAAGAATTACTGAGAACCTCCCCACACTTCTGCTTTGACCCTCTACATGCCAAATTCAGTGACAGGCAAGAAGTGGGCTAGCAGCAACCTAGCAAGTTCAACAAAAGCAAATGCCAAGTCCTGCACCTCAGGAGGAACAAATGCATGCAACAAGACAGGCTGGGGGCCCAACAGCTGGAAAACAGCTTTGCAGAAAAGGTGCAGAGTGTTAGAGGAGTACAAGTTGAACATCAGTCAGCAGAGTTCCCTGTGACAGCGAAGGCCAATGACACAATGGGCTGTATTTGCAAGAGCACAGCCATAAGATAGATAGAAGTGATTTTTACCCTCTACCCAGTACTTGTGAGACTTGAGAACAAGACAGACACTGAGAAACTGGACTGAGTTCCACAAAGGGCCACAGAGATGGTGAGGGCATGCATATGGGGAGAGACATATGAGGAGAGGTTGAGGGAGCTGGGTTCATTCAGCAAGAAGAGAAGGCTCAGGGTTACTGCTGCCTTCAGCTACCTAATAGGAAGGTATAAAGAAGACAGAGCCAGAGTCTGCTTGAAGAAAGAGGAGGAAGAGAAGCCACAGTCACAAGTTAGGATGTGAGAAATTCAGACTGGATATTAGGAAAGATTTTTTCACCACGTGGATGACTAAATAGGGGAACAGGCTGTACAGAGAGACTGTTGAATGTCCAGCTTTGCAGGTATTCAAAACTCATCTGGACAAGATCCTGGACAACTTCATCAAACTGGACCTATTTTGAGCAAGGGTTTGGATTAGATGACCTTCAGAGGTCCTTCCCAACCTAAATTTTTCTGCAATTCTACAAAGCTTTCTACTTTTATTATTCCAACTTTTCTGCCATTCTTTCCTCTGAAATATTTTTCATGGACAATGGCCATACTGTCTCACACATGTGGGAAAATGCTGACCAGCAATGCTCCCTGAATCTAAAAAAATTCTGTTCAAGTTACTTCTTATTTTGCAGAAACCCAATCAGTCATGTCCTGTTAATCTGTAATGACAATCTGCAGAGCCTAATTTTTTCTAATTCTGCGAAAAGCAAAGATCTGTACTTTTTCTAGCATCTCTGTAACTTCCTTCAGCAGCCTCAATCTTTACCTGCACGTAAACCATTGCCTCAGGCTGTTCACAAGTCCAACATACAGGAATGTAGCTTGGTGCTTCTTAGGAAAACAAGGGCAACTCAGATGTATCCCTTGCTGTGTCTCAGGCATGTCTATGTCCCTTATATTGTTCCATATCTTTTCTCATTACTGTCTAACTCTTTCTCTCTTGCCGTTTCTCTGTCCACTGTAGAATGTTTTGAAGGAAGGCTGGGAACGCCACAATGCAGCTGTACCTGAAGTTGTACTGACACCCAGAGGACTTGCCTGGGAATTGCTGCTTAACAAGGGAATAAAAGATTTTATTGCAAAATCAGCTGTAAACCCAAACGTGCTTAACCTTGGTTAAAAAAGAAGCAGAAGAACAGAGAGAGGTGTTCTAACACGTTCATCTTGAAAAAGACAATTCTACCTTGGAATCAAGGTCAAAACGTGACCTAAGAAAGCTGGCTTGCTATTTCCTTGAAAAAGAAGGTATTTCCAAATGACCAGTAGTATCTCTGTAGGATGATTGTGTGTTGCTCGTTGGTTTGGAGTTTTTTTAATACTTGACCTCTTTTTCTCTTATCACCACATGACACCAAAGTATCTCAGGGAAATGTAATACATTCATTTTGAAGAGGGCTTGATCCAAGCTTCTTTGAAATGTTATTCTTCCACTTCCAGATTTTAACTAAATCTTTAAATCCTGACTGACCTACCTGTCCATTGCTTGACAAATCTGGGGGGCCAAAGGCAAAGGAAGGGCAGTAGCTGCTGTGGCTCTAACCCTAAAAGGAATAAAGAGAGATCTAGCCACACTATGTTATACTTTGGTGAAACAACAGACTGGATGTCAAGGGACTGGATGCTATTTGAAACTGTTCTCTATTAAAAAGACCTGGGACAGGAACTAAAGGGGCTGGGTATATGCACTGCTTTAACACCAATGTGAAAATCAAAAAAAGATGATAGGTGCAATGAGGTAACAAATCATCTGACCTCTTTTCTCAACAACAGATCTGTGTACTTTTAATATTTTTCTGGAAAAAGTAATGCAGAGATCATTTTTCTATGTCTTCAACTTTTTATTTAAGCCAGAGAAAGGAATTATTTTGGCAACCACAAAGCCATGACAGCCACACTGCAAGCACATCAGATATACTCTGATTCAGAAGTCACATGCTCACTTGGCCCTAAGGCTAGATGGAGATGAAGCACATCAGCTGCTTAGTATCTCAAAACACCACCCAAATAATCTTAGGCCAGTTTGGGTTTCTAAACAATCTAGAAGATACCCTAAGTGGTGTGTTTGGTACCACAAAGCAAACCAGTCACTCCTGATAAATAGCCTTTAGTGGTTTTGGGAGAAGAGAGACTGAACACATGAATCCCTCAGAAACAGTTTCTTGCAATTCTGTTCATAAATAATTGGCCTGATTTTCACAAGTATTAAGCACTAACCAATCCTCACTTGCTTGCCATCTTTCAAAAGCAAAAAATCACCTCAGTTAATGTGCATAACACACAGGTCCTTCTATAATCCTAGGCAGAGCAGAATTGCTGAGCTTTTTACACCCCTGCTATAAAGTAATTAATGAAGACTAAAACTTGTAATGGGAGTTTCAGATATGGTCTTGTGCTGCACTTTTAGACACCTGGCACAGAAACAAGAATCTAGGAGTCAGGGTTACACTGGCTCCAAGCCAGCTCTGTCTCTCTGATTTCAGCTCTTGGCATAATTTAGCCAGGTCCATCTGTCCCTGCCTGCCCATGGGCATCAACACTGCCAGGAACCTCAGCAAGGCTCTGTGTTATGGTCCTGCTCCTCATGTATTTCCCTCCCTTGCACAGACCTCTGTGCCAGAACAGTCCGCTCAGTCTTAGCTAGCGAGACAAAGCTGTGGGTTTTAGTGCTCCTTTCACAGCACAGAGGAGCAGCAAGGAAGCAGGGACAACTTTTCTCCCTCCCCATTTGAATGCTATTAAAGCTTTCTGAAGTTTCTCCTCTCACCCCAGAAGTCCTTTGGCAGGCATTTTAAGAAGAGACAGTACCTTCTTTTAAGAAGAGACAGTACACCCTGACATGTAAGCCCACGGCCAGGGCACTAGGACATGCATTGTAGACATGGAAGAGCAAGGGCAGCTCCCTGCAGAGCAGCCATGCCAAGATGCACAGCCTGGAGAACGTGCCTGGAGAACCTGGAACCTCAGCAGTTCCCAGGTGAACCGGAGAATCTCTTCCCTACTCAAGCACAGTAAACCCAGCCCACCTTCAGAGGTACTTTCTGTTTCAAGTAACATTTTCCAGAAGAAATAAACATCTTCCATGCACACCTCCACAAAGGTTTTTTTCAAGCAGCCCTAGTGAAAAACCTCATTTTTCTTTCAAGAAGTCAAGCAAAGGGTCCTGTCAAATTATTGCTCCCAGCCTCATCCAAACACTGAACTTTGTGAGTCTAAAATACTAAACTGCAAACCTCAAAAGATGACCCATTTCCACATGACTATGCTTTGCCTCTAGCTTTTTGTTGCACAGTATTTTGACACTTTCCAGTTTCAAGCCACAGCAGAAATCTGAACATGCGGATATCTGGAGAATTAGATAAAGTTATCATTGTGTTATGTGTTATTTTCGTGTTTAACACTGTTAACTCAGGCAAAGTAGTACTTCTGTGCGATAGTCTAAAGCAGTTATTTTACCAAACTACATTTCTATTCTCTTTTCAAACCTGCTAAACCAGAACTTAAGAATATGAACAGCGTATCAACAAATACAGTCTAAATGCATATTATGAGATGTCCTAGTGTGAAGGCTTGGCCACACTATGTATTTCAATGTGCGTGTTACATATGTACAGAACTGTATTTCATACCCGTGCCCTGAAGCTTATTAGTTCTGGCTTTGATGAGACAGCTTGATACTGAGCGAGAGCACATTAAGAAACGGTCTCCTCTCTGAGCAGATGGAAGCTCCTTATGGCAGGGACAGAGCACATGGACACAGGCTTGCTATTCCTGTGCAATGCTCAGAAAACTAGGAGTGCTTTGTTTTTTTTTTTTCCCTTACTTCAATTTGTACAAGTAAGTAACAAGTACACACAAATGCAGAACATACATAATACCTAAAACTACAAGGTTCACTTCTTTTCCAACTTTTATTGGACTGGAAGCCTGCCGTGCTGGAGGATATTCACTCTATATTTATAGAGGTGCTTAAAGCAAGTCCAGAAGAATACAGGCTTTCTTTCTGTCAATCATCCTGTATCACCCCAGTAAACCCAGCTAGCCCCTCTTCCAGTGTCTTTAATGTCACTGGGGACCATAGATCTGCTGTCTCCACACCATAAAGCCGAATAGAGGAATATTCACATTCTACAGTGGCATTGTCAGCTCCAGTCTCTCCTCTACCCTTCTCTTGCCAGATGCAGTTACCGCATGCCTGATGCTTGCAGGAAAGCAGTAGGCCCTAAAGATCAAATTATCAAATATCATTTCCTTTTACCCAGCCAAATGGAAAGCAAGGGTATGAGAAGTGACTATCTTGGTGTGTTCCCCTGCCTTCTTTGCTGCAGAGCTGCTTTACTTCTCAGCACAGATTCTGCTTCTAAATCCAAAGGTTAAAGTAAGCAAGGGTGGAAGCAAAGGGAAAAAAAAGGATAAAGAAAGAGTTGTAACAAGAAAAGAGCAAAAAGAGTGAACTCCACTGCTTTAGCCTTGGCTATCAGCCAGAGCGTGGAAAGCAGGTTTATAGCTGTTATGGTAAACAACTTAAAACCAAGGCATCCAGCTATTTGTACTCTTTCAACATCAATTTCACCCTTTAAACACATGCCAGCAAAAAAACCTTACATTCCACTTGGAAAACTCTTTTTCGTCCCCTTATCTGCTGGAACTATTCAGAAAGAATTTTCAAGGTAGGTGGTAGTGGACTTTTTCAACATCTGGTTAGGTAGATCCCTTTGTCACGCATGTAAGTATTCTTTTTCTTGAAAACACCCCAAGGAGAAGAGGAGAGCTGGACTACTTGCATTTCCTTTTTGGAAAGCAGGATGCCAGTCAAGAAGCAAGATCTCTCTAAAGAAGCCAATTTGTAGTCTCATGGTGTGTGGGAGTGTTTTGCATGTCACTGTCTGCCAAAATAATTTGTCAGCAGCATGAATTTCCTCAGTTGTTCATCAGGTGTTGAGATATTACAAAAATCATTAAGAGCCCTCATTCTGAGGGCTCAGGGGCAGGTGGGTGAGAAATGAGGAAGCTAAAATCCCACCCAATCCACTCTGGGGAGCTACATTCTGAATAATAAAATTATTTGGTGATAAGTACTGATGAGAAAAAAAACATCCAGAATGTACTCTCTTTCCGCCACATGTTGAAGGGGCAGAAACACAAACCCACCTCATCAGATGTGCCTACTATTGTCAAAACCCCTTAACAATTCAGCACCTCAACAGCAAAGGCTGGAGACTTAATTCTGGAAGAAAACAAACACTTTTTGCATTGCACTCATGTACAGAAATAAGGCCATACACATGCAAATCTAAAGAAAAATTCTGATTTCTTCCTTTTCCAATTATGGTTAACAAGAGCAGAAGCAAAAGATGATGTCTTAAAGCTCAGAATTACTGGGAAAGGGGTTGCCAGGATGATATGTTAAGGATCAAATACTAATGACAGCTGCAGAAATTTTAGTAAGTAAAACCCTGATTTTTCAACACCTCAGTTCTCTGTAGATAAGCCCAAACTTTGTCAGTAGTGACATAAAAATACTACTAATTAACAGGGGAAGAGGTGATTAAAACAGTTTTTCCATATATTCAATCACTTAAAAGTGACACACAAGTTGCTGCAAGTTCATGTTAAACAGTTTCCAGAACAATCTGATTCTCGCTCTTTGCAAAGGTCCCTCACGTCTGGTGGGTGCAATCACCGCAGAGCCATGGCTCACCCCCTGACATAGCAGGGACTGTATGTGGAAACACTTTCCCTCGTTCTGCTTCTGTATCTTCAGACATCAGAGCAAAATTTCAGGATCTTCCCATGCCCAGAACCATCCCTGAGATTGTACCAACACAGCTGAAGTAACACAAGGCCTCTTGAATTCTGAGTTGAGAACGGCTGTTCTTATGTTTACCTCACATATACAGCCTGGATATATGTGTCTCATGCGGGCCAGTCTTTGAAATCATATTTTGTCTCCATCCCCTGTGATTTTAGCATTGTTTTCCTCTCCAAACTGTGCTCCTTTTTTCTGCAGTTGAGTCAAGCTGTGTCTACTAATCAGACGTGTCTGGGAGTCCCTTCTCCTGGCTACGACAGGGATGAACATCACTAAAACTAGAAACATTGCTTGGGGAAAGTGGACGTGGATTAAGTGACAATGTGGGAGAGGCTCAAAACTAACTTGGGAATGAATGTTTGTCCAGGTAAAGCTCTTATTTCCAGTTTCATGACAAACTGTTTGACAAATTCTTATGTATTCTGTATCTACAGCTGTACTAGAGGTTGCTGTAGAAGCAGCTCCAGAAGGAAAAAGAAAGCTTCTTCTAGAAAATTTGTAAACGCTGGACACTCAAATTAGCTTCCAAATAGTGAACAGATACCAGCAGCAGTAGCTGTCCTTAAAAAAACTTTTGAAATCCCACAGGCTGCAAAGCAGCACTGGGCACTAAGCAAAATTTTTCTTTGCTGTCAATCTGATAAGAGCATGAATTTCACTGGGAAGTGTTTCTGTCTGCAGTGCTACAGTCTCCAGATTGTTCTTGTATTCAATGATTGTACCGCAAAACAAAAATAACTATCCTGTTTTTGAGTAGCTCTGTTCTGAACTGACTACACAGAGAAAATAAGAGACTCAAACTATTTCTGGAAGGGTTTGATTTTAAAAACATAGGGATCTTACAGAGAAAACACGCTCCTTTTTGTCAGCCAAATTCCACCATTTTTAAGAGCCTTCCTATTGTTTGTCAGGCTAAATTTTTTTTTCTGGATGGCAAGAAATGAAGCTTCTAGACAAATTACTCAAGCAATGCCAGATTTCTGCTACATTTTCATTGTTACATTGTAAGTTTTTAAGGGAGTAAGAAAGGGCAGAAATATATCTTTTCAGAACCACAGGCACATATCTTTAAGGTAGAATTCCAAAGCAAACCAATAATTATTCCTTTTTCCCCACTGAAAATCTCCAAGACCAATGAAGGTAGCTAAAATCTTGAATTATATGGAGAGAATTAATATTCACAATGGGAATATAAAGTACATGAAATTCATTATTTACCACATCTGGGCACTAGAGTGTAAAACAAAAAAAAATTGACAGGTGCCACCTTTGTCAAGAAAGTGTCCAGAAATGGGGAGCTGCAACTGAAGAAAATATTTCCTAATGGTGGATAAATTGTAGCTTCTATCTGGAATGTGCACAAGATTTTAAGTGTTGTGACTGCATCACACTGACAATAGTGAGAACTTTCCAAATACAGGACCAGACCCCACACTGAGATGCATCAGTTTTTCCCACTCAGTCTCACTCAGGGAACTTGCTTTCCCTCAAAACAATTTCTTATCCATTTGCTATATTCTTTTTTTTTTCTTTCTTCAAAGGACTTTCCCTATTTAACCCATGTTTACCTTTCCCTGAATGATTCTCAGTTTTCTTTACATCACTTTTCCTCTTTTTTGAGTCTACATCTTTCCTTTCACTAACACCTTTTTTCACTAACACTTACTCCTTTTTAATATCACTTTCCTAGAGAGAGGTGGAGAACTGCTTTCGGCAAACCTTTCTCATGCTCCACTTTAAGGTTGTTAAGAGTGGTGCCTTATGAGCTATTTGTAAAAGCATCTAAGACAACAGAAGAAAAAGAAAAAGGAGTGTCAAGCATAAACAGACAATGCATTTTGTGATGCTCTAATTTGATTATAAGGACTACATAGGAGTATACAGTGAAGGTGAGATGGCGATCTACACCTTCACTCAAATTTATTTGCTTGAAAGAAATCAGTACTTACGGAGCCTCATCTGGGATTTTAAACAATGGAAAGTAATTTGTACAGGTGTACAAATAGCTGGTTAAAACAGACACACATCACTTTTGTGGCTTAATCTTATAAATGAGGCTTGAACTAAATCTGAACCAGAAAACTAATTCAGATTTTGCTATCAAAACACACCAGAGCAGACTACTCCACCTATTTAAGAGCTGATGCTGAGTCTTCCAATGCAACAGTTTTAGGGAAACACTTCAGTTTTCCAAGTCTTCACCAACTTTCAAAACTTTAAAGGTTCACTATCACTAGGGAGCTCCTGCCTAGCGTGTTCAAATCCTAAGAGGGACCTCTCTATATTTTCTTAACTCTCACTAGATGAGCATTCCTTCTCCTTTCTACATGCAAACTTGCATCCCTGATGCTCTTCTCACCTTGTACCGCACAAAGATTTCTCTTTCAAAAAAAAACCCAAAATCCAAACCACCTTGTAACATCTGTATTGTCACACTGATTTCCTGGGCAATGATCTGATCCTTGTGGTTGAGTTAAAACACTTGGCATTCAGCCTTTTTCTTCTTACATCTCAGGAACTAGGTTATTATTGCCTCATAAAGCAGTGCCTCGGTGGTATTACAAACTAATTAATGTCTATTTAGTGTAAAGGGCTGCAGCTACCTCCCAGCCCCTACAGGCACTGTTTCTTCCTCTCCCTGACAGGACCAGATGGCATTTTGGCCAACCTTCACCCACCCTTCATGAGCCATGCAGTCGATTCAGACAATGCTTCTAGCAGCTTTGGAAATACATTACCGTCACAGCTGGACAGATGCTAGAAGAGTGGTTGTTACTGTCCCAAACAATGGAAAAATTAATGACTTCAATTAAAACTTGGTAAATTAAGCCTATACCATGGTATAGGCACCCTTTCATTTTTGTATGCTATTGTGGGGTTTATTTTATGTAGTTTTCCAGCTCTTATCACATAACAGGGTGACAAACATGTAACTGGGAAGAGAAATACATGGCCAGCAATGAATGTTTACAGCAGGCTATCAGGGAATGGTCACCCCCATCTCACTGCATTTGATCATAGGATAAATCAGGATGATAGACTCCCTCATGTTCAAAGGAAGAGGCCACTTACATGTTTCAATGGAGTCAGCCCAGAATACAAGCACCAGTAGTCCAAGTAACTGTCTTCCCATTCTTTTTTGTATGCACCATTCACACTAATTTGATGTTCCTGTTAAGCTACAATCTGCCCCAGCTACTGGTTACTGCATCAAGATGCTGTTTCATGTACTGCCCACTCCACACACAGGTCGCACATCAAAAAGCCATCAGAAAGGGAGCAAAACATGAAATACTATCAATCAAATGCCACTTGAAAATTAAATAACATGAAATTAATTTAATTAAAAACCAAAGCATAAATAATTTTCGCTCAGAAAGACCTCTGCCCCAAAACCATTACATTCAAATCATTCTTTAGCCCAAGCACTTGTGATCAAAACCAAGACCAAACATCAAAATTTTTAGTTCACATAGTCTCTTCTCTGCTTTCATTGATTGAAGTAATTTAAGGGATCTATTTGCATACTTTGTCTTTTTAGCTACACTCCTCACTTCTCAGAAATAATTACTTCATTTTAAAGAGGTTATATATATACATACACATATATATGTGTATATATAGTGATGCCAGAGACACTCTAAGCAGCTTGCAGCCATACTATGACCAGCTATGGTTTAATTTACTCCTAACAGCTGAGGAGGGTCACTCCCAACCCCTGTTTGGAAGAAAAATGACCATTGAGAAAATAGCCGCAGTGGGTCGACTGATGACAGTTTCTCTCACAGCAAGTCCTCTGTCACTTGCCCTAGTGACAGGCTACAGGATATTGCACTGTGAGCTTGAAGTGCTGTACAGTATTTTGGACTAGCTGTGAAATACTGGAGACTCTTAAAAGATCCATGAGAACTCCATGTACAGGAAGAATTGTCTCGTTCATGGTCTGCCATATTGCTTTTTGGGAATTTTGTTAAAATCCTTTCAGCAAGTTTCATTTGAAAAATAATTTCTTACGGGACAAACCCCTACAAAGTACCTGTGAGCTACTTCAGCTGCCAAAATATAATAGCGTTTTCTAAGTTTTTGTTTAAAGTGCCGGGTTAGAAAGATTTTTTAGATTGCAAAGTCAAGCATCTAGAAGCTTCGAAATGCCAGAGCTCATGTCATCTGAACATCATACTCCAGCCCTGTTGCACCCAAGTATTTTGACAACCTTTAATCACATTGACACCTGCTACTTTCTTCTACTGGACTCTTACCTCAGTGTTTAAGTAGAGACCTGCTTGATATCCTTTTGTATTTTGTATATGCAGTGAACAGTCTCAAAATTTATTTATTCCACACTACCAAAACTGTGCACAGAATGTAAAATGATTAATTTTCTCCTAAGCATCTCTGACAGTCTCCCCATAGTATCCAAATTCCTTGTGATCACGAAGTTTACCCTCACTGTGCTCCTCTAAGGTGAGGTTGCAATATTATCTGTATTCTGCAGCTGGGCAAATGAGAGTTAGAAGGAATGAAGGCACAAACTTTCCATTAATTTTAATAATACAACCTGAGGCACACAGAAAGCCTGTTTCTCAGTTTCCAGCCCTTCACTCTCTTTAAAAATCTCTTTGTAATGGCATCCCAGGAACCCATCCTACTTCACAGTGGACATGCATAGAATGAGGAGCCCATTGTTACTGGCCATTTGTGAAAAGTTTGTTGTAAATCTGCATCATTCAGAAATTCTGTCAGGGAAACTGGGGGGAGAAGCCAGTCCTCCAGAGCAGCATTCAACTGCCTTAACTGTAGTAATATCTTGTTTCCTCCACTGCAATCATTTACTACACAACTTCCAACTTGGCAGCAAATGAGGCAGTGCATAAACATACTTCAGAGCTTGCCCACCAGCATAATGAATAATCTGCATCAGTTCAGAACTCCAGACTCTGGAGAGAAACAGCCACAGACCCTTCCCCCATGTCCCTAACCTGTCTCACTCACCTCTTACCTATCTGCACCTTATGACCTCCTCCTCTTTGTTATTCCCATTCTGATTTCCCAGATACCTGTATGGCCCCTGTGCTCATAGTTGCCAGCTCCCATCCCCTAACCCTGCTCTCCAAGTTCCTGCACACACTCCCTTTTTGCTTCTACTCTTTTGGCTCCTGCAACCTCTTTTCCCTGTTCGTCCATACACCCATCTCCATTCGGCCATGACTGCTGCTTCCCTTTTCTCCTCGCTACTGGAGATCAGCTGGTGAGAAGCGCAGCACCCCTTCCCTCAGCCTGGTGGGCAGGCCTGCAGCCAGGATTAAGCACAGAGGGGCATAACTCCTCCATGAGTACGTGCAGACAGAAACTTCTGAAAGTAAAGCTCCTGAATCTGAGGAGTCTCCAACATGAACAACCTCATCACTAGGGCAAACTCAGGGGTGTTTTTCTCAAGACAGCAAAAGCCATCTTCCCTATGTTATGGTGACACTTTACTGAATGCCAAGTATCCAGAACTTCATCCCAGTGAAGTTCATTCCTCTACTAGCACTAAAACATCTCAGGAAACAACTGCTGGATTTATTTATTTTAAAGAAGGTCATTTAAAGCAACACAGTTCCCACAAATCTTGTCTTCAGAAACAACTGACAAATTAGTTAAAAGTTTTAACTAAAAGAAAAAGAGAAAGAATCAGTCAAGGACTGAGTCTTACCTTGAAAAATTTCAGCCAAAACAATTAAAGTTCAGAGAAGCTATAAAGGAAACAGTTCCTCATAGTACGCAGTGACAGGTACATTTCACTCTGGGCAATGCTACTGACTTTGCTTGTAATTAATAAATCTACCAGACAAACATAATTGTTCCAGCTAAGCAAACATTTCCAGTCACACTGATGCAAAAAAAAAAATCATTCCTCTTATCAATTAGAAGTTAGTCCACGTGTTGTTACCATCTCTCCACACTGCTTAAAAGCGTCTAAGCATCATTTTTCTCCCAGCTTCACAAGCCCCAAATTTCAGGCCCTGCCATTCCAGTCCATGGAAAACTGCAGCACAATCCACCATCCTTTGCATGGCAAAGAACACAAAAGCAAGAACTGGTCCAGAATCCCTCAAGGTATTGGGAGAAAACCCAAAACCAAGAACTGATCCAGAATCCCTCAGGGTAATGGGAGAAAACCAAATGAGTGCTTCCTGGCAGTGCTACCCAGATCACCCTTTCTTACCATGACATTCTGCTCCTCACGTCAGCAGTTTCCAGTTTGCTGGAAGGTTCCCAGTTTGCAGCCACATGGCTACACAGCCTCCCATCCACACTGCATCTGCCCTGGAGCTGTACTCAGCAGGACCCTTGCAGCCCCGTTCCACACACATCCGAGACAGAAAGACAAAGTGAAACAAGGACCACATGGTCGCTATGTCTAATTTTTCTATACTGAGTTTTAAAAGCTGTCCATAGGGATCCTGATATAGTAGCACTGGAAACAAAAAGGAGAAGTGATGTACACAATTATACATTATGTACTTGAGGGGAAAAAACAACCCCAAAGCACTAGAATTTTTCAAAGCCAGCAGCAGAGTTCAAACAGGTCCCTCCCATCTAAACTTGGGTAGCAATTATGGATCTATTGCTGGTTTTGAAAACTTGTGAAAGGACCAAAAAGCTGCAAAATACTTCTAAAATAGGCAAGAAGAATAAGATATGCTCTTACACAAACCTGAACACAGCAAACGGGATTGCAGTGGTAGAAACCTCTTACATGAGGGAATTATCAGCAACAAAAACACTGTTTAGACATCCTACACAAACAACGGCATATCTGGTTCAAGATTATATGAAAACTATTGCCTATATCTTTGAAAATAAGCAGCAATTGTAGAGGCTTATCCTTTGTCACATTGCATCAGAGCTACCTTAAGGGTGAGTTCTTCGGTCATTCTCATAACCAGTTGCCATGAAGGTTCCCTTAGCTGGAACTTCAGGCATCTAAAATAATGTATTTACTTTTGGAAACTTGGATCTAGGTTTATCAAGAGTGCAGGGTGCCGCAGAGAAAACAACAAAGGCAAGAACATATAGTAATGGAGAAAGAGGAAGAAACAGAAGGGAGGAGCAAAAGGGAAAAAGCAAAAGGACTTCTGTAATTTCAGCACGTCAGCACAATTTGTTAAGTTTAAAGAAGCCATTAGGAGTTGCCTGTGGTGGCGGTGACAGTGCATCATCAAGCAGAGAAATGCAGAGGGCTCTTACTGCAGCATATGTGTCTGGCTGGTGTCCTTTTGTTTGTCAGGTACCTCGTAGTGCGGGGAAATCTTGCCGAGGCCGCTGTCACTCAGCATCCGCTTTCGAACCGCAGGGTTCCACCGATCTGATATTCTAGGGAGGAAAGAAGGAAGAGAAAGGCATTGACCCCTCAGAAATTCACTCGCATGCTCCGCTTTGAAGCTCTCTTATGCTTACCAGCTCTCAGCATTTTTCAGCTCATAGCAAGCTAAATTGGCTTAATTTACTATGAGTACGAGGCTTCTCCTAAAGATGAATAGGATCATTTCTGCTCAGAGGATGAGAAGAAACAGAGACACTTCACCACCGTTCTTAGGCACAAAGGGCTTCAGGGCCTTGTACAGTGGTATCAGAGCCCTGACCATGCAGAGATGGAGTTTGTAACTAGATCGATCAGATTTATGGTGGGGAAGATACAGTCAGGGGGTGTGAGGAGATTGAAAGGTGCCTAAGTCCATTAGTCCTGCTGTGAGCTCCAGGATGCCTAAGGGAGTAGATGTTATTCCATTGTCCTTCTGTCATTACCATGGCTGCTTCTGATCCTGTCCCCAGCTCCCCACCTAGGATTGGCCCCCCCCATCTCCCAGTCCTTCAGAAAAGGGGACCAGAAAAGAGATGCCCAGCTCTAACACGGCTGCTGAAGGCCAGATCCCAGCACCACTCACCCAGAGGCCTGCTCCACTACCAGATCCGTCATTCCTGGTGGCGTCCCCGCCTGCTGTGACATTACCAGCTCTGGGTCCAGAATAAAAATCTCGTCCTGCGAAATTTCTGTCACAAAGTGCAAATGTTCCTGTTGGAGTGATACAAGGAGCGAATAATGAACCTGCAGCATCACTGGTCTCTCAGAGCACCCAGCTGGCTGTATGAAAGCTGGGTGCACATTGGGGTCTCTGAAGAGCATTCATGGGACTCTGTGTATTTATTTACGTGCACGCACACACTCAAACACACGAACTAAAACCAAAGCCACCAAAGTCACCAGTAAATACTTCATCAATTTCAAGCCAAACAAGATTCACAACCAGCAACCTTCACATTCACAAGCTGCTCTTCAGTGACTGTGTCATTCCAATGAAAACTGGAGGTCACCCCAAGAAGCCGAGGTTTCCATTTCGAAAGGAGGACCAACACCCAACGTTTATCCTCCTTTGACGGAATTTTCTCTTGTTTGGGCGTACTCTCCCAGACCTCCATTGCTTGTACATCCTGGTTTCATAACTCCATTACCAAAGCTCTCTTTCTCAGTCCCTCTTTCTTATTACTGACACAGAAGCCTTATTGTCCTTCCAAAAACACCGAATGTGAGTAGGCCTGTCTATGTAGGCAAACGGGCGGGAAACTGCCCACTGTTTGTGCACTGGGACCATCACACAGTATTGAACTTTTCCCCCCAGAAACAAAGGAATAGGAGGGAAAGATGACGGTTTGTACAGAGTCAAGTATTCAAGAAATGCAGAATAAGCCAAACAGAGTCACATTGCCCAGTTTAACCCATAGCAGCATCTTCTTCACCCTTGCTTTCCAAATGCTAGTGTACAACTTCGTCAAAGCACTTATGTGACTGTGTGCAAAGAAGCCCCGTGGTGGCTACCTGCAGACACTGAACCTGGGACCTCTGAACTAAGGCCACCGCTCCTTCTGCCTGAACTAAACCACCAGCTGCTTTTGCTAGAACA
This sequence comes from Phaethon lepturus, assembly GCF_000687285.1. Taxonomy (NCBI): domain Eukaryota; kingdom Metazoa; phylum Chordata; class Aves; order Phaethontiformes; family Phaethontidae; genus Phaethon; species Phaethon lepturus. The sequence continues at coordinate 46,845 of NW_010526866.1, forward strand.
GTCATATGTTCATGTGATTCAGAAAGAGCTTACACAGTTCTCAAGGGGACCAGATAAAAATGACCACTGTGTGAAATTAACAGTTTGCACTTAATGCTGAGCCACTAATTGGCCTGTTCTGGCTACAAATCAGGAACACCAAAAGCTCTATAAAATTTTCAAAGTGTCTTTCAGAAAATCTGTTCAGATTGTCTGAAATCTATACTAGAAGTTTGAATCCAACAGAACTACGTGCTGTTTCAGGGTTCCTGGGGAATATTTGACATAGCTCTGTTCATAATTCTCAACTTGTACCATCACCTTAATTTCCATAGCTATTCCACGTCACACACAGAGGATCAGGACCTCTGGTGACTAAAAGCATCAGCGAAAAGATAAAGTGAAATACTCTGGTGTCACACAGATGCCCTTAGTAAGACTTGATAAGAATGACAAATGTAGAAAATTCTGACTTGTACATCAGATTGGTGGTAAACTGAAGGACAGATGGTCAGCAGATATAAAACGTCAGTGAAATTATGTGAATTACATCAACTAAAAAAATGGCCCAGAATTTTTTCTCTACTTTTCATGAGACATCAGTAGCATTTTAGAATACACTGGAGGAATGGCAGATAATTCATTTTAAGCTGCATTTGAGATAGCTTTTAGAAAAATCTATAGAAATGGTAACTGAATAAAGATTTACCTGAGATCTGTCAATGCGGTAAAAACGATCAGCAGAAGTTGCTGCAAGACAAACAACAGAGCTGCAGTGAAGAAAATGGTCTGAGCAGAACTGCATGGACAAGATGAGCTGAGCTAAAATCACCAGCACGTAAGATAACATCTGTGTCAGTGAAGTCACAGCGGTTTCACGAGAACATAATCCGATTCATTCATTATGTCCCTATTCCTATCCCATTAAATGGTGAATTTAAACGTGAGGTTTTACAAAACAATATTCACTGAAATTATTAACTTGAAATAAATATTTTAAAAACCTATAAAACAGGTTCTTCTTATAAGAAGAATTGACTGCATTAAAAATGTGACAGAAAAACCTGCATTGTTCCAATGAGAGTATAGCAAGCGTATCATGAAATTGATAGGTCTAATAGGATTAATTCCAATTTTGAATCTAAAGAACAATAACATGCTTGGGAGCTCTTTGTAAATCAAATGCATGGCCACAGATATTCACCCTGAATTACCAATACGCTCAAAGAAAATTTATGTTACTCATAAAATGAGTAACATAACGAAAAACTCATGAAAATAGGGGAAATTCACTAAATAAAGCACCTAATATGAACCATGTCACTGTCAAATAATTTCTGTCACTAAACCCAGCAGTGTTTAGCAGTCACCTACAATGTGCTTCATCAGATAGATAGGACTTTTTTGTTTATCCTTTGCATTTAGTTTGGCTAGTGAAATCAGATTCGTTCATTCTGGAGTTTTGACACAGAGCACAGTGATGTAGCATTGTAGTTTTTGGCACTGCAAGGGAATATCAAATCCCTAAAGACAAAAACTGAATGCATCTACCCACCCAGCTTTCTCCAAAACCCAAGCAGATTCTCAACATGTTTTTACTCAATTTCCCTCATGAGAGACAAGGAAGAGTGATTAGAAATTGTCAAGGAGAAATTATTTTCGTTTAGAACAATAAAAATTTCAGTCCCCACATGCTGAAGCTTTTGCAAAAGCAGATGCCACCCATTTTAGCTGCTGATTCCAGAGGTCTGGAGCCTGATGTAAAGCCCAGATAAGCTGTCTGCTTTGACAAAGTCTGGGTCGAATATAAGTGCAACTCTCCAGGGAGTTACATGAAGTGCAGTCTTACAAGGAAAGGGAGGTATATTTCTGTCACCTAAACACTACAGTATCTAAACACTGTAGTACTTAAAGAGAAACCAGAGTGAAGAACGCAGCGCTACCAGCAGCAGCATCTTGCCACAACCAGCAAGTCCAGGCACTGCCAGTAAGAGCTGCTCATCACAGCAGAGACACTAATAAACTAAACCTCTAACCACCCTTAGAAGAACATGCCCCCTTGGGGTGACAAAGCTACGGCAGACATTTTAAATGATAGATGAAGGGCCTGTTTCATTTTTCAGAGGGGGAAGGGGTACACCCAGCTCCCTTTTTTACCTGCTCAGTGTAACAAGAAGGAACAGTTACCCCTCCATGGTAATATTCTTGGATGTGCTATCCTTCACATGCATACCAGAAGCAAGCAGCATGCTAGGCACAAGAGAAGGGACAGGTACTTACCGTCTAGGAAGCACCATCTAGGAGAGAGCCTCTGAACAGAAAGTACTCTGGGGAAAGAGCTTTCTTGGTCCTGGATAGGGCAGGGAAGTGACATAAAAAAATAACATTTTTTTTTTCTCTAAAAAAGACTATTTTCTAGAATCTGGTGTTTTTTGTTTTTTTTTTTTTCTTTTTGCTCTACTGACATTGCACGATGTGCAAAACCTACATAGCCCACTGGATTTGCTCCTCACTGACATCAGGGTTTGACTGTAATATAGAAGAGAATAAACTGACACAGTTAGCTTCAGCCACATCCTCGGCTATCTTCTTCCCTTCAGCTCAGCAATACCAAAAAGCTTTGCATCAAAACCAGCTCTCTCAGCTGTCTACAGCCACCCTCCCCCCCTTATTTGTGGGGACACAGGAACAAAGAAGAGTGAAATAAAAGGCCAAAGATACACATCAGTAACACAAAACAACCATGAACTTCAATTACTATGTTTGTTTCTTGTGTGCCTGTCACCTTCCTTTATTCTAGCTCAGTATTTTTACACACTTTCCATGCTCTACCGATCTGCCACTCAAAGTAATTGCCCACTTTGCCTGTCCCTGGTATGTCCCAAATGCACATCAGGGTAAGAAAAGTGTTATTTTCTGCACCCAGAATACAGAGAGTGCAGACCTGGGGACCACCACCAGCCAAGCAGACATCCTACATCAACATCTTCCTTCTCTGGCTAAAAAGGCCTGTTCCTTGGGAGTTGACAGAGGTTATTTCAGGAACCCAACCAAATGACTGGGGAGAAACGAAGGACTTCTTCCTGACCTGTACTCACCAAAAAGTCAAACAGGCTGTCCCTTGCTTTTTCAGCTCTCACTGAGCTGGGGAGGCAAAAGGGATCTCAGAAAGCAGAGGGTGGTCATGGCTCTGCTCCATGCTGCCAGTGGATGGCCAGCCAACTTCCTAAAGCCACTGGAACACGTTTAAACACAAATAGATTTGCACAGGACATAACACAACAGAATGGATCTTGGGCACACACCCCAAATTTGTATAGAGCCAGACTATCCTTATTTACATCTTAAGCAGTAAAATCAGCACATCTGCTAATGATGAAAATTCAGGCACATACTGGCTCAAGTTTAAACTTTACTCCTCCTTCAGACAACAGACTACAGAGTGGTATACCAAATCCTAAGGCAAGGAAAGAAAAAGTAGAAGCAATGGGGAGGAAAGGTACCTTTGAGAAAAGTATTGCTGAGCATGGAAAAGCACAGAATGTGAATAATATATATGCACATATATTCATAACATGGGCATAGATTGGTGAAAACAGGCCAGGATACAATGATATCTCACTGGGACTTCTCAGAATATCACACAGGAGCCCAGCACCTTTCCCGATGGTAGGATGCAGGACAAACAATTTTTGTATTGGGAATTGTACAGCTATATCAGGTGAGTCGTTGTTTGAAGGTCCAGCACCAGAAAGTAAAGGCTGGCTGAAAGAGCAAGTTGCAAAAAGAGATTTCAAACAATCATGGGTTTTCAGCCAGAAGAGACAACAGGCCTCTGAACACCTAACACCTAGCCTAACACAGAAATCCATCACTCCAGCCTGAACAACAGAAGACCTTTTTGAAAGGCACACAGCCTAAGTGAAAGAGTCCAAGTGACACAAACCCCACCATTCCCTCAGGCATCTGGCATCATGTGCATAATTTGAAGGAGGAAAGCAAAGTTGCTTTGTATACAAGAAGAGGAAAAGTGCAGAAACACCAACACAAAGTTAAAAAGAAAGTTTACAGTCTATCAAACACATCTGGAACATTCAAAGGTTTGCAGTTTCTTATATATTTTCCTCTGCTTTTTCTGCCTAGTGTTATATCACTAAGAAAACCTAGAAGTAATAGATTCTCAGCAATTTATCTTACTGTTGTGCAAATCTGACATATTTCTAAAATACTTCTTATCAGAGTAGCCATGTGTGAGAAAAAGTTAAGAAAAACATAAAGAATATATTGACAGGAAAGTGGGAGTTTCATCAGTTCAATTCCCCAGGTTGCCCAGACATGCGTCAGTAAGACCTTGGGGAAGAAGCAGTTTGCTTTCTTCAACGTGGGGAAAATCTCAAAGAATGCTGAAGGAAGCTGTCTTTTCAGTCTGGCTGGGTAAAGCAATTTTTTTGACTACAGAGCAAATAATGTCCTCATAAGTTAAGAGGCAGACATTGCTCTTTGATTTACATAAAGGTATCTGACATTTTTTCTGCCACCTAAGAAAAGATGAGGTTGTATAGATATGCACAAGTTCTTGGCTTCCCCAAGTTCCTGGCCAGCAGGGTGTCTGCATGCACTAGGCGGTGTTTTCAAGCTGCTCTGATGACTATTAGCATTTTGGATTTTGATGAACACTCATTGCTTAGCCAAGTGAATGAATATCAGTGCCTGGCATGATGCTGCTCCAAATGTTATTAATTTCATTTGGTATCATGGCAGCTTTTGCAAGGTCCATCTTATTAGCTTCTGCCTCTGTGACTGACTGGAACCATCTATTATTGCCTTTCCTTTCTGGTTATCCAGGACAGAAAAGCAAAGACATTCCAGACAACTCATCTGTTGTCTCCTCAGTACCTTAGAGTTTGGCTACAGTCCTGGCAGCAGATCTTGTCCAAAATGTCACTACAGAAACTTACAGATTTTTCTTGACTAAAAAAAGATATATATATCTTCTGATGCATGATACCTGCACCTATAGCCTCCCAGATAAAAATGAAACAGCCTCAATTCTCTCCAATATTTAGACTCAAGGATTTCACTTGATCCCATAAACCTTGTTCTCATATATAGATTTTTGTCTCCAACTTCTGTGCGTTACAGGAGAGGTGAAGGCAACGACAGCATAACATTCCATAAAGTGAACTACTTCAGCCCATGGGGACCAAATGACATGTCTCAGTGGTTTAAGCATCAGATTTAAAATACACCTATGTCCTTCTCTAATATGGGCTTATGGAGTTGTGGGATGCTTAGGTTTGCTTGTAGCACAACTGAAGTGTACGTGTGAGAGTCAAAGGCTTTCTGAAATCCACTGGGTTTGCTATTGTTGATGTATTTGCTCGCACAAAGCTTTATGTATCTTAATATTTAGCCCACTGCTTGCAGAAACTTGAGGATTGGAATACAAAGGACAAAAGGAATAAAACATCCAAAGATAACAGGGCATACTAAAAAGGTAAATGATACAAAGAGGAGACATGAGTAAAAATTCATCAACCTAGCACAGTATATAATGCTGGGAAAATGAAGATAAGTATAATGCTGGTAAATGTAAATTCAAGTCACAAATTGCATATTGCGATATACTCTTTCCAAGACTTCATTACAGTTCAACTGCAGAACTAGCTTGGGAAGTCTCAGACCCATGAGAAGGATATTTTATAAGCATTAAACTCATTAGAGAAACAAAACAGTGGAAAAACAACCCTGACATCATTTTTCTCATTTGCACCTGGGCTTGCTGATGTTGTTTCTGCTGACTCCCCATGTTTTGAGCTACAGAGGAATCACACAAGAGGACTGCATTTATGAAACCTAAAAGTACCTGTGACACCTTATTAGTGAGTTAAGAAGACAGATCCATCAACTCAAGCACCTTATTTGTGCCTTTTATTCCCTGCTTTTTCTCCTCTCTGCAGTATGTAGAGGGATACCAACAAACACGGAACAAACCTCAAATTAACCTAAGACGACAGTTTGCAGAAATGACCCACTGAGAATAAACCAATATTTGAAGAATCGAGGATAAACAAGTACTGAAGACAAAACACAGAGGGGGTGCATTCAAAATGTAGCACCATAAAAAATTGATAGCATGTTAGGGATTTCACACTGATATGCACTAGAAGAGATGGCTAGGCAATTAATTTATATACTGCTATGACTGCAGAGGTTAGAGCCAAATATGGGGCTGATTTCCAACATTTCGTCCTCTCTTTTGGCCCTCTCCATACACGCAGATTTAGTTCTACATTTACCTCAGGCAGTTTCCTACACATGGAGCAGTCAGCAGCCACTTAGGATAATTTATAATGAGTAGAACAGAATAATACATGCTGTTTTATTAGCCAATTTGCTAGACACTAACACTGCTCTAAAACTCAGTTCCAGGGCAATGATTGATACAAATGTCAAAAATACGAGGTTAAAATTGGAAAGGGAAATGCTGAAACAAACCATGAACTGATATGAAGAAGGCAACTCCAGGAAAACATGCCAAATTGCATTTTTTCTTAATGTCTTCCTGCATTCAACATATTTACAGGCATTCTGGCCAAACTGGAATTCTGTATCACCCAGGTAATCATGAAATGCCAAGAAATTATCTGCAGTTTCACCACAATGGGTTCCTGTCAGCTGGATCTCTGCATGTTTTCTCAGTGAACTCATTCCTGTTGATCCCAACAAGACTTGCATTGTTAAATCCAGGAAAAGGCTGTCAACAGCACGCAAACTTGTCTTGTGATCCTAGGTGCTGTCTCAGCTGGCCATGGTTTGTGTTAAGTCTCTGCACTAGTGTCAGATCAGCTCAGGAGTCAATAGAGTTAGTTTACTCCCAATTTAACACCGTGGTTATTTTAATGAGAGAAATACCCATTCTCAAACAATACTTCCCACTGTAAAGCCAAGCTCTTGTACAATAAATTGTACAGTAAAGTTGCAAAATGCACAAAGAGACCAATTTTAAAAACTAGCCACCTAAAACCAGAACCTGCTTGTCATAAGCAAAAGACACATCTGTGTCCAGGACAGATTAAGAAACTACTCTGAAGATTATGGTAAACTAGCGGTTGATGACTGTGGTGCACAAAATTGTTAAGAGTTAGGCCTGCTAGCACACTTTTTTTCTCAGTGATAGACTTCAGTACTACAGCTATGCAATATAACATGTTATTGTTCAGTTTCTCAGGTAGAGAAACAATTTTACTTTTGTCATTTGCTCTACATTCTCTCATTCACTTCAGTATGCAAGGCACTGCTATTGCAATACTGCTTGCATCATCATGCTGTGTTAATTTTAAAGATGATGCCATAAGATTTGCAAGGAAAAGGATTGTCCAAGGGAAAGCAAAATGAACTTCCAACATTTAAGCGTAAATGACAATCAGAAATTCATCTAACATATGGCTATCTAACAAAAAGAAAACCTGGGTTCAAATGCAAAGAGTGCAGTCCACATTGTTAAGCCTCTTTTTGTTCTGATGCTAACGGGAAAGCTTATCTTACCTGGTAATGCACTCTCTGTGTAGTAGAAGTTACCGACTGTAGGTCCTAGTAGGAGGATAAAAAAAATTATGAAAAAAGTTAAAGCGACAAGAGCTGTTTGCAGTACTATCTGAAGTGGTTGGGCAAACACAAATAATTTTGCAAGTATTTCTTACTGGTTTTAAGTATATTAAACAAACACTAGAGAATAGTCATGGAAAGATCACTTAAAGTTTAGATTTGTATGCATTTGGTGAAAAAAATGTTTTTTTAAAATATAAAGATCATATTAATGGATCTTCACCATATCACAGACCTATTTGTTCATGAAAACTATCTAAATTTAAAATATCAGCAATAAAATGAAAGAAAAGATGCTAAAATTCATGAATCTTTTTTGCAAATATTTCTGAGCAATTAATGCCCTAAAGAACACCACTGGCAGCTCTCCCTGTTGTCTCATGACAACCTCATGTCAGGGAGGTTATATCAGAATGACCCTGGTATTTAGCAGGGTTCAGGAATCTAATTTATTTTAACAGAGATTTTGCCAAACAGTTTTAGCTCATGACACAGCCTACAGACCACGGCTCCCCAGCTGGCATGCAAGTTGGCAGAGTGTAGAAAGCCTTGGCACCTCCATTCCCAGCAAAGGGGTCTAAGCCAAACCAAGCAAAAATAAGTAGTACAAACCCTGAAAAAGGTTATGGAGTTGTGGGAAACACAGTTCCTCCACAACCTGTATGGGTAATTCAACCAGAACTTCTAGCTGTGCATCCTCCAGGGCTGTACAACTACTCTCCACTCAATACTTGCCATATTAAGTTGTCTGAGCTCAGTCTGAGATCACATTAGTAATCTGCTGAGAATGTCATCCCTATTACTTTAGTGTAATTTTCCATTACCAGATACCTCAAATACATCACCTCACAATATGGTTTTATGTCTGATACTAATAGCCACACCTTAGGTCTGAATGTTCAGATATGCATTTGATGAAGGGAATCCTGGCTGAAATGCAAAAAAAGGAAAGCCTGTAGTCAGATACTAGGGCCCATATTCAAGCTGCAAGTGCAGAGTTTGAAAACCACAGGGAAGTCAGTGGCTCCCAAAGAGTTCAGTGGGAGGGATGAGGTTCATAGCTCCCAGGTAAACTGGACTACCTATTTAGAAACCTACATAATGTCCTCACACTTATAAATGTTGTTGAATGATATCAGTACAAGATTAAAAACAGTCAGAGACAGTATATTAATGAAAATCCATTAATTTTATCACTAAATGCATACACCCTTAAAATTATTCAGGTAGTAGGGTATTTGGAGTCTCCATTTCCCAGACTGTATTTTAAAATGAACTCTCATGAGGCTAGGTGTTCAAGACAATAAGAGCAACATTAATATTAGATGCATGAGCATATATTTCTGTGTATTTGGAAATATCTAGTTGGTACTTGTATCTCGTTGGTTTATTGGTGTCTCAGATTACTCCATGACAGTATTAGAGAATGACATTTGCATAATTAGACCCACTCAAATACCACGACATTTATCCTTAAATAACACACTTTCTAAGCAGTAATTTGTGTAATTTCAGCAAGGTATCTGGAGAGTCCTGGTATCCCATTCCAACCCAAGGAGAAGTAAACACACCCATCCACATCAATTTTGCTATCATTTAAAAGGATACAGTATGCCTTTTAATTTCTTGTTTAGAAAATATTTTTCAGTGCTATTCCTGCATTTATTGTGATATTATAACTCTAAAGTTTTGTTTTCAGTGGTAGGCAAACTGCAATGCTCTTCATATATGGTTGTTGCAAGTATTAGACCTCTGCACTCAGAACTGAAAGCAGCATTACATAGTAATAATAATATATGATACCTGAACTCACAAAAACCTCACCTCTTGTAGACGGTCAATGTACATACGACAGGTCTCCAAGTCACAGTCTCCTCGTACCACTATAATTCCTAAGGGAATGGCTGGAAAACCAAAAACAAAGAAAAGCTCTTTAACTGAAGGCTCTTGAACTTTAAAAGATTTGCAATATGCTGCTTTTTTTTTTTTTTAAATAATGTCCTCGCAAAAGCTTTCTGCTATCTAAATCTTAACAGTCATTTAAAAGCAGGAACATATTATTCATCAGTAGTTTCACCTGTCTATAATTATCAAAGATTCCAGTTTTCAACTATCTTTCATACCAAAGCAGCTAAAACAGATTCAGTTCAATTGTGTACTCCATTGCTTAATGTCAACATCAATTATTAACTGCAAAGAAAAGAACATACCCCAGAACAAGAGTTTAGGGAGGTGCCCATATACATTGAGGTAAGAGAGTAATATTTCATTTTTAGAACTCTTAAAACTCTACAAAACTGATTTAAATTAATAAAAGCCACAGCCTGAAGTCACTGTCTGATTTCAGAAAAAAATGCCCAGCACTATGTTATTTTGATGTAAAGCTGCTTTCTAATTAAATCAGACGTTATTCCATCTGCGCACAAAATTGACACAACTCCATATTTTCTCAGAGAAAAAAAGAGAAGTTGTAAAAATACTGCAAATCATTCCCCTCAGCTGAGGGAAGTAGTTTTAATAACAGGGGATTTTGGTTTCCACAGCCATTATGTTCTTGCAGTCAAAAAAACCCAGACAAACCCACAAAAAGCAGAAAAGAGAAAAAAGTATATGTGAGTCCACAAGGAAGGTATCAAGAGAGCTACCTACTAAGATCTTATTAAATAAAAAGAAAACAAGTGAAAACTCTCGAGTCCCTGATTTTTCTAAAACTGAATCACTGAATTAAGTTCTTTTTTCTCCCTGGAGGCTCTTTAATCAAACAGTGGCCCCAAAAAGTAGGGGAGCGGCAGGAAGGAGATTTATATCCTCATATGAAGTATTCCAGAAGGAGAGCAAAATATCAACTCATAAACGAGCTTGGTAACTGGATAACAAGAAGCAACATAAAGTCACTGGCAGTTCTGAGATAAATAGAAAAAACAGCTGTGCTGCAGCCCCTCCTGCCATTCAAAAGAAGTCGATTAAGAGGGAGAGATATTTATCTGCTGAGAAGCTCTTTGTCCTGGTAAGAGAATGAGAAAGTGCTAAAAGACAATGGGCAACGTGGCCTACGTTTTTGCGGCCCACTGAGGCGAGAAGCACAAAGAGAAGCTCGGTGGTCTCAGGGAGGAGAGTCGGGGAGCACCTACCGCAGTCAAGGTCACTTCGGGCCTCAGAGGCCAGCGCAGGGCTCGGGGCACACATCGACAATGCTGCCAGCGTCATGTTTGGAAAGTAATTCCAACAGCAGAGCAGCTATGAACCCGGGGAAACCGGAAGCAGGGGGAAAAAAGCTGGAGGGAGAAAAAAACAAAATAAAGGGGTAGGCAGGAAGACTAGGGAAGAAGGGAAGAGCTCGCGCTTCTCCCGAAGCAACGATGACAGCCGATAGCAATGCCAGTCCACTTGCTCGTTTTCGGAAAGGCCAGGAGGGAGCGGTGGTCATCGCAGCCTCCCCGGTTTTCTCGTCACAGAAGGGAGACTGGGCGACAAGCGAGGGGGACATGGGTCAGTCGTGAGGTTTGCTTCACGCGCTCCAGCGCTGGGCTACGCACAGACTCGCTCTGCTTGCGGTTCGTTATTGCTTAACCTGCTCTGACGGGAGAGCCGTAAGCTCTTTGCAGGGAGTGCTTAATGGCTATCTAGTTTCAATTCAGCAGATCCCTCTGCAGCCCTTACTGAAAGAAGCTTTTGTTAAATTCATTTATAGCACTAAAAACCAAATCGCAGCAGACACAACTACACCTCCGATAGCTACAGCGCACGAGGGAGCTACACCACTGGCTCGTAAACTGTCACCACAGATTTTGTCTCTTTCTTTCCTTCATGGCGGAGTATATGCACTTACTGGGGACCAGAGTTTTGACCTGTCCAAACAACGCAGCTAAAACAGAACTGAAATCTGTAATTATCATCGTTCCTGACAGCCCAAAGGAGAAGGACCTTACGAACGGTTGGAATTCTAAAGAAAACCACCAAAATGTCTGAAAACACTAATATGCAGTAGAGAGCTGTAACGGGTTTCCGTAGCAAGGTTTTGGTAGCAGGGGGCTACAAAGTGGCTTCTGTAAGGAGTTGCTAGAAGCTTCCCCTCCGTCCAATAGAGCCAATGCCAGCCAGCTCCAAGATGGACCCAGCGCTGGCCAAGGCCGAGCCCATCAGTGACAGTGGTAGCATCTCTGGGGTGACAGAATTAAGAAGAGGCAGGGTGGGAAACGGCATGTGGCATTTGTAGTGAGAGACAGGAGTGAGAATATGTGAAACAGCTCTGCAGACACCCAGGCCAGTGCAGAAGGAGGGGCAGGAGGTGCTCCAGGCACCAGAGCAGGGATTCCCCTGCAGCCCGTGGTGAAGACCATGGTGAGGCAGGCTGTCACACTGCAGCCCACGGGGCTCTACAGTGGAGCAGATCTCCACCTGCAGCCTGTGGAGGACCCCACACCAGAGCAGGTGGATGCTCAAAGCAGGCTGTGACCCCTTGGGAAGCCTGCACTAGAGCAAGCTCCTGGCAGGACCTGTGGATCCATGGAGAGAGGAACCCACACTGGAGCAGGTTTTCGCAAGACTTGTGACCCTGTGAGGGATTCATGCTGACATCAGTCTGTTCCTGAAGGACTTCGTCTCATG
>NW_010526866.1:59186-79096 GCF_000687285.1 Phaethon lepturus
CTCACTGCAGCCCACGGGTCTCTACAGTGGAGCAGATCTCCACCTGCAGCCTGTGGAGGACCCCACGCCAGAGCAGGTGGATGCTCAAAGCAGGCTGTGACCCCTTGGGAAGCCTGCACTAGAGCAAGCTCCTGGCAGGACCTGTGGATCCATGGAGAGAGGAACCCACACTGGAGCAGGTTTGCTGGCAGGACTTTTGACCCTGTGGGGACTCACACTGGAGCAGTCTGTTCCTGAAGGATGGCACCCCGTGTCAGGGACCCAGGTTGGAGCAGTTTGGGAAGAATTGCAGCCTGTGGGAAGGACTCCCATTGGAGAAGTTCATGGAGGACTGTCTCCCATGGGAGGGTCCCCATGCTGGAGCAGGGGAAGAGTGTGAGGAGTCCTCCCCCAGAGGAGGAAGGAGCAGCAGAGACAACATGTGATGAACTGACCACAACTCCCATTCACCATCTCCCTGTGCCACTGCAGGGGGAGAAGGTAGAGAAATTGGGAGTGAAGTTGAGCCTGGGAAGAAGGGAGCAGTGGGGGAAGGTGTTTTTAAAATTTGGTTTTATTTCTCATTACCCTATTCTGATTTGACTGGCAATAAATTTAATTAATTTCCCAAGTTGAGTCTGTTTTGTGTGTGACAGTAATTGCTGAATGATCTCCCTGTCCTTCTGACAGGGAAAGACCCATGAACCTTTCATTATTTTCTCTCCCCTGTCCAGCTGAGGAGGGGATTTACAGAGCAGTTTGGTGGGTGCCTGGTGTCCAGCCAGGCTCAACCCACCACAATAGGTTAGAGGTGACAATTACGGGCCTCATATAACAAGTGAAGTCGTCATGATTCACAGATTTAATTATGTCTCATCTATTCTTGGTGGTCATAGCACAATTCTGGTCGGATGACTTTGTTCTTAAAAAGAAATATGCAGCTTTTGCTGCTTGGGAATCCTAAATTAGCATGTCCTATGGTTTGTTGGGTCAATGGCTAGCTAAGGGATAAGGTGCATGAGGTGGGTCTCAAATTGTTCCCTACCATATAGTTCATGCTCACTTAAGAAACCTTTTAAGTTGTTATTGGATAATGTTGCTTGCCCAAGGGCATTTTTTTGTGCTTGGTTTTTGGGGGTTTGTTGTGGTTTTTTTTTTTGCAAGACCCATTTGGCTTTCAGCAAGGAAAATGTTCCCAGCCCTCATTTTTATCATAAATCACAGTAAATACGCACAATGTACCACGTAGCCAAGATTTGCAAAATGCTTCACAATAGCTGCTGTTTGAAGACAAAAGCCAATCCTTAATGATTGATAATAGGATTGAAACTATGGGACTGTTTCTCAACCTAAATACAGCTCAATACTGTGCAAACAGAGAAAAATGAGGTAAGGTGATGAATCAGTTAGAGGTATAAAGTTAACATGCACGAACTTCAATGTCACTGTGGACACTTCTATTCAGGAATGAAGGGGCTTCTGCCTTTTCTGAATAGCCCTGTGTGGGTGAGGCTGTGGACAGTACAGAATAGTGCTGTGGGACACGGTAATTACTTGATATGCCACAGGGGAGATGGGAAGACAAAGTCTTGCATTAAGAGCACAGGGACCGCAGAGCAACTTTCCACACACTGTCCGCTCCTCTGAATATATGGATATATCCGCACATGGTAATAAGCAAAAAATAAGGCATAGTCTCAGATCATGAGTCAAGCCACAGCATTCAAATGCCAGAAATTTTTCTCCCAAGGCACATGCTCTTCTGGCCGCTTGCATCCAGCTCCCAGTTTCATTGTGCTCCCTGAATGGTGAAAAGGACTTTGTCCAGGGAGCTGTGGATACAGACTATAACGCTGCAGTAATGAGCACCAGTGCAAGAGCCCCAGGAGAGGAGACAGGCAGACAGTTGCTTTGTATTCTGAATCAGTACTGCAGAAAGCTTTCTGGTCCTAGCAACACTAATCAAAATGGAGTATCAGCAGGAGGAACGTGGAGTAGGTGCAGCAGTATGGCTAGCATGATGCTCTAATTAACTGCAAGATTAGTAGTGATGTCCTAAGTCCTCATGAAATGAGCTATGGAATTTATAAACAGAGGAGAAATCTCCACCTATTAACTGCCCATATGCTGAATACCTAAAGCTAGTAAGCTCTTTAATACTACTGAGAACACAAATGGAAGAAGCCTGAATATACTGCATATGACACCATGAAGAAAAAATAAAATTCAATTAACTTCCCCATTTATTGTTATGAAAGGATTCAATTTGTGATCTAAACACCATAATTAACCCACTCAAATCCCAAACAAAACAGCCTCAAGACAGATCATTAAGGTAGATGTGAATGCCAGGAAAACTCATTCCAAGTCTGACATACCTCAGGGGACTGGGGAGATTAGACTTCGGGCTGTAAATGTTTAATGTAGCAAATAAGGACCCTCACAACTGAGGATGTTATGAGAATGTCATTTTCCTGAAGGGGCTTCCACTGATATTAGAAACGTGAAGGACTCTTGGGAGAGAATTCTAAAATATTCAGACATTTATATTAAGAGGTTTGGCTTTCCCAGTATGGTTTTAATACAACTGAGTTTGTACAAAAGTATTTTCTTACCACACAAGTCTAAGCCATGTGCCTGTTCAGGTCCCTTTTGTTTATTATACTGACAAAAACTAAGCCTCCTTAGGTTCATTGGTTGCTAGTTTTCTTGGCACCAGTGGTCCAATTTTAAAATCTTCACATGTCAGGAGGTAAAACACAATGGAGGTTATCAGACTAAACCAGACCACATTTGAGAAGGTGGTCATCCCCTCCAGGCTCTCAGTGACTTCTCCAATACCCTGCCACAAAAAGGAAGAAGCTGCCCAAGTCAAATGAAGAGAACCTGTCCCAAACACCACACAACAGGGAACAGGTTATAGAAAGAAAACTACAAAGAGCTGGGAATTGAAACTGGCAGGGAGTAGCTACCAGGATTAAGAGCTGAAAGAAAAGGTCTGGTTGAAAAATGAGTAAGGGTTTAGGATTAGGAAAAGGAACAGGAACCTGACCCCTGAGATCTGCAGAAACAGACTAAGACAGGCAGGAAGGATGTGCGTGGGATGGGCTAGCCAAAGGGGACAACCAGGATTGAAAAGGTAAGAGGAAATCAAATCAGAAAAGCAATAGGAAAGGAAATGGGAGAAGGAGAATATACACAGAAAAATCTCACAGAAAAGTCTATAACAGAAAGATGAGCTATAGCATCATTTCCTGGAAAGTCTGAAATGGTACTTAATATTATTGTATCTCCCCACTCCTCTAAGGTAAGTATATATTTATATCGATTTGGAATACTGTCCAAACTAATCTTCTAGTTTAAAGGAGATTGATAAATTACAGGTGCAGTTTGCCCACTAGCTCAAAAGGCAGAGGGCTGTGTTGAATGTAGATATGCCCTATGTGGAGTCAAGAGAGGGGAGATTTAGCCTAGATATAAGGAAGAAGTTCTTTACAATGAGGGTGGTGAAACACTGGAACAGGTTGCCCAGAGAAGTTATGGATGTCCCATCTCTGAAAGTGTCCAAAGTCAGGGGTTTTGAGCAACCTAATCTAGTGAAAGATGTCCCTGCCCGTGGCAAGGTGGTTGGAACTAGATGATCTTTAAAGGTCCCTTCCAACCCAAGTGACTCTGATTCTACAACTCCATGGTATGAGATAAGATTTCAATGGTTTGGATTTACTACTTTCTCCAACCCAGGCAATAACATACTGTGTTAAATAAATGTTACAAATGTGTACAAATGTTATACACCAGCATGAGAAGCTAGGAGCAGAGTGGCAGCAGAGTTTCCAATTTTTAACTCCCTGCTGACTTCCAAACCTCTTGGTTTCACCTCGCAGGATGACTTTAAGCAACCCATCCAATCCTCTCGGTTTCAGAACTTATTAAATCACTGTGACACAGAAATGCATGAATTATCTAGTGTCTACACAACACATGTTGAGAAAACAAAGCTGTTAGAGCAAGGCAATGACTTTTAAGCAGAGTGAAATTTAGCAGATAGTCTGGAGGTAATGCTGCCTTTTACAGAACTTCTACAGATAAGCCACCATGTCCCCTAAGAGACCTCCTGACAAGTAAGCGACCATTGATGCTTCCTTTACAGGATGGCAGAGCAGGTTTGCTGCTACACAACCCATTTCATCTAAATCCATCCAGATCAAAGTTGCTTCCCAGCATGAGCAAATATCCTTCAGTGGCTAATCTCCCCTGTCCTGAATCCATCTGCTAATTCAGATTTACCTCATCGTACCACCTAGCAGGAGATCCTCTGCTCCCCTCTGCCCGTTATGTTATGGATATTCAGGATGTAAATACCCAGACCTCAGTGTTGACCTTTTCTTGTTTCGCTAGTTGCTCAAAATCACATGGAATAGTCTCCAAATTAACTTCACCTGCCATATCCCAGAGCTTTAACGTTTCAGAATACATTTCATAGATCAAGGAGTCTCAAACTCTGGCAAGTGCATCACTGATATGAGGAAGCTACAGTATCTCCGTACATATACACATCCCAAATGACTCACAAGCTTGTCACTCGATGTATCTCTGTGCACCTGAGAAGAACTCCTAGGATGACCCCAAAACCCTCAGATAATCCACAGAAAATAAAGGTAGGGACACATGCAATATAGATATCTGGCTAGATATAATCAGAGAGAGACAAGAATTCGAGGCTAACATCACATCATGTTATACCACCCTCTCCCCACACACGTAAAGCAAGGAGGCTGCAGCAAAAAGGATTGTTAGATTGCAGATAGTTCAATTGTTATACATACAGAACTAAATTTTCTTCCAAAATTGCATTTTAATCTAGTGTGCCATTTTATTCAAGAGGAGATGAGGAACAGCTGCTTCTGTGTAAAAGACAGTTTTGGAGACCCAAAGCTGTTACAGAGCTGAGAATTATTTCTGATACTGCCACCACTGCAGTCAGGTATGATTCCTCCTTAATCTTAGTGCTATTGAGCAACCTAAGATCATTCTCCATGGCTAGAGTGTACAAAACAAGAAGTTGAGGGCAGTAAGAACTGACATCTTTTATTAAAAAAAAAAAAACGCAACAAACAACTGTGCAGTTACTGCTGATAGTCAACTATTTCACCACTCCATCTTCATGGTGCAAATCTACAATAGTGTTGGCAGGAAGGACTAAGAAGTGTAGAAGACCACTTGGTCACTAGCTAGTTTATGGTTGGTTTGTTTGTTGTTGATTTTTTTTTAATGTTTTTTTTTTTAATGTAACTAATTTCTGCATATACCTCCATTGTCAGGAATTTCTTAGTAACATTAGAAAGGGGAAAATAGGGTGTTAAACAGAAAGGTTTTGCTATTTTAAAAATAACGCAGTTGTTACCCCACAATGCTGCTTTGGCTCACATTTTCCTGCAATAACAGGAAATCAGAGAGAGTACACAGAAGATATGCAGGAAGAGAGACAGAATTAAGTTCCATCCATCTAGAAACATCAGTCCAACTCACTTTTTCAATATGATAGTCTTGGCTATGCTCATGTAATATACAACTATCATACTGGGAAGGTGGTGAAGCTGGTGACTAGGGTGACGAGCACTTGGGGCATGTACAGGGAGGTGTTAGAGAAGACAGCTACATTTGCAGCGAAGAACATTACAACATAACTAAAATGCCAACATATATCCCTTTCTTAAAAGAGTGCATGGAACCATTCACCCCTCCTTGATGAAGGATCAATAAGCATCCTCTGTACCATCATCAATCATCCCACAGACAATACAGAGATGTTGACAGAAGAAACAATGAAGGAGAAAAGAAGGAGCACAGGGTGGAAAGAAAGGGACAATTCAGAAACAGCATCTTGCTTAAATGCCAGCTGCAGTGACAAGAAAAGTAGAAAGTAACCAAAGGAGAATGGGCTAAGAACATTCGCGCCCTTCAGAGGACAAAATGACATTTTTTAATTCCTCAGGAGGCTTTCAAAATGAGGTGTCTACCTCCAGCAGAGTGAAGATTAATCTTCATGGAACAGTTTGTATGACAAGTTGTTATATGTCGGGAAGTGCAATGTTAGGTGAAGTAGTTGATAGAATCAAATCAGTATTTCAAGCAAACAAGGGGAGTGAAATGTATTTACTGCAAGTTAAAATGATCCAGATGATTACACTGATGTCAGAGCTTTCAAAACTCTGTTATGGAGACATGTAACAGGCAAAAAACCTAATAGATTCTTTGCTATTTTTCCTTCAGGGATCACTTGTTATTAACTGGCTTCCTTTTCCTGTTCAGATTGCTGTGAGATTCTGGTTTGGTTTTCGAATTATTTAGGGATGTAAAAGTGCTTTTAACCCTTGTGTGCAGGGAATGGATATTAACTATAGTACTCCGGAATTAAGTTTTAGGTATTCTGCCAAAGCCTGGACAGATACCTAAATTGAGTCTCTTGCAAGCATCTAGTGAGACATACATGCACCTGAGAGCTACAGTCATGCTGAAGGAAGCTAACCCCACTTACACTAACAAGCCTTGTAGAAAAGCAAGGCCCAATACAAGTGCTCTTGTATTCTGCTAGTGCACAAGCATTTGTATTTAAACTTTTAATTCAGACTGATGAAATTTCAGTTATTCATTCCTGCCATGGAAATTTATTATTTTCCACTCCCCACCCCTCCCAATCACTTTCTTTGGTAAAGAGAGTCGCTGCTTCTCCCCCAGAACTTCCCTCCTCTCCCTTTAGTCAAGTAACTTTTAGTGGCAATGCTCCATGAAATCATTTGCTGATTAGGACACAGACAGCAAGCTTATTTCATGTAAGTATTTAGCATATGATAGAGCCAGGAAGGCAGCAATCCATAGACCTGCCACCAGAAAACTATTTAAAATTTGTTTAAAGTTTTAAAATTTGTTTAAAACTATTTAAAATTTGTCCAATTAGCTACATCAGAAATGCAATTAAAATGGCTATCTATCTACTCTTCTTAAAAGGAAGATTTACATGATTTTCCAGCTTCCTTCCTCATAAAAACTTATGTAGTTTTCTAGTGTAACCATGCAGCTTGATGACTGGCTATGCCTCAGTTTCCAGAAGAGATAAGAGAATCCTGCGGTAAGTCACAGGAAAACTCAAACGTTAGGTCTGTGCTCAGTGAACCACAGGGACTTTCCATTTTTTACTTCATGAAATTCAAGGAGCTGGCTAGAATATTTAAAACAGTTTGGTTTCTGACTGCTGAGAGCACTTCTCTTCCCGTACATAATTTTCTTCTGTCATAATTAGCATCACCCAGAAGCCTTCAAATCAAGATCAGCCTCCTGAAAACTAAAGGCTGGACAACTCTCAGAGGAGACACTTAAGTTATATGTCCAGAGAAGTAGGCGGATGACCCTCAGTGTATGCTGTGAGTTATACGTCCTTACACAGGACATTCCTAATAACAGCAAAGGGTAAGGTGGGGTATCTTTCCTAATCTATTTTTGGCTGATGGGGATATTATTTGCTTTTTCATATTTTAATGTAAAAACAGTAATGCACAAGCATTACTGAGACAGCTAAAGGAGGACAAATAAGAAAAACAACTACATGAAAAATGTCTGGAGAGAATACGCCAGTCCAGCTGTGTTACGCTATCAAGCTGGCCATGCAGTAACTTGAGAGAGACAAAAGGGTCTTACTGCAAGTGACCTACCAATGCCCAAAAGCAATCATTTAAACTCTTGATGGATAAACATCTACTTTTTGAATGAAAACTTCTCAAGCACACATCCAGCAAGTGATGAAATGGGTGTGAAATCTAAAACCAAATCTCAGAGGTGCTAGATCATTCTCTGGCATTTTTCATAATGTTATCATTATGGGGTTTTGCAGGTGACAAATAGCATAAAAACACATTTACAATTGCAGTGACAACAGTGCAAAAAGTTGTGTATTTTGTGTCAGAACATGTAAATGGCTCTTAAGGACTACATAATATATACCAAATACACACACACACACAAAATTTACATCCATAACAAGGATGGATGAGGATAGTTCTCCTCAGATGGGAAACCATCAAATGAACCAGGTTGTTTCTGACAGAGTTGGATAGATCTGAGTTCAATACAGCCTGAAGTCTACTCAAGTTTCAATTGAGAGTTTGACCTTGAAGCAAATTCTTCTCCAGTGAGCCATAATCCTCATCCTGTTAAAATTCTTCTCAGTCCAGTGATGAAGGCTTTGATTGCTTTAACTATGGCCAAAATACACTGAGACTTCAGAAAAGGCTATCAGGACCTATATTAAAATTTAAGTCATTACAGTTCTTTTGTTGGAAAGATAGCTGGTGAACTGGGAGAATAAGGAGGGATGGAACTAGAGGAGTGAAAGTGAAAGAGTTTAACTATCTTCCAATAGTAAGATAAACAAATCAATTAAAAGTATTGTCATCCTGTAATTACCAGAGCACTCTGTATTACAGAGGGAGCTGAAGCTTTGTTGCACAGCAAACAGTCATGCTTGTCATTTAATATGAATAATGAGCCAGATGCATGAGCAAGACTATTAAATTGTTATCACAAGCAGACGTGTCCCTCACTGATTAATGACTCCACTTTTAAGTGTGGATTGCCATCATCAATGTTGCCAAAGAAACCACTCTCTGCTTTTGACTTACCCCTGAACATGGCAATTAAACCATTACATGAGGAAACAAAACAGTGATTATTCTCTTACATGGAAAACTGAAGGCTGTTAAAGAATAAGGGACTGGGGAAGCCATATTTGTTCCCAAGATAAATGCACCTGTGCAAGAACCATGTTCAAGGTCAGAGCACATTCTCAATATGAATTTTATCATGGTCCCCCACTCAGTTTCAAATCTGATGCTAATCAGAAAATCTAGAATAGTTTCATACACTAGTAGAAACCCAGCAGAACCAACAGGAAGACATGAATAAAAACCCAACAGATGTGAAAACCACTTATTTTGCAGTAAATAACTATGCCTTCTGAAAGTTGATTTTAAGTAAGAAAACAGGTAAATTCTCTATATATGCTCTTTAGAGAGACAGTATTTATATAGAGAGAATATATGTATGTGCATATGCACAGATAGATGAACATACATTCCACATGACTCATCAAAAATATATGCTTGACCCCATGTTTGGTTTTTGTTGTTGTTTTGGTTCAGTTTGTTGAGTTTTTTTGTAGTGTAGAGATGTATACAGAATGTTCCACCAAAAGCAGCTACAACCTGTCTTCTTCCAACTTACAAGCTTCCCGGAGTTTTTCCTTGTCGTAATGTAGCCCCTCATATTCTTGTAAATTAATCCTGTTCACTCTGATCCGCAGGCGATCTGGGATGGAATGAGGACTGCAAGAAAAGAAGAAAGCTTCTTAGATGAAGTGTTCCATGGAAGAGCAAAATGAAAACAGGATATGAAGTGATTCTAATCTTCTCTGAAAGAAGAAAAAGGGCAAGACTTTCCAAAACTGGGCCAACTCCTCACAGGCCCATCACTGCATTTAAAATTATGACTACCCACTGCATAACAACATAGACATTACACCTTAACTGATAAGTAAGATCAAGAATCCCATTTGCTGTCTGTGTGGTCTGGAATTGCAAAAGTTTTTCTAAGTTCTCTGACCTCTATATAGCTACCCCTCCCCTCTGCAGTTGGCCTTTTCGTACATCCCTAGGGCCTTACAACAGCCAGTAGATCTGCCAAGCTGTGGTGGAAGACACAGATGTTTTGTTGGGAAGTCTCTCAGGACAACCATTTCTCTCCCATGAGAGCATCCACCCTCATTCCTGGAGGATCCTCATTCAGCATCTCTGTTCCGGGAAACAGGCAACAGAAATGTTGCTAAGAACTGGATTTCCACAGTGAGTCCAATATACAGAACCCAGCAGGATTTTCAAAGGCAGGCAGCAGTACAGGAACCTCATTTCTACACATTTCAGCCAGATTCAGAAACCTCAACTGTCTATGTAATTTTCTAACACTCAGTGTGTTCCTATCTATAAATTTAAGTGTCCATATATAGATAGAAAGTTGTCTTGAAAAGCTCTGTTTTAGTTTCATGCTGGCTTCCACCTTACCTTAACCTATTATATGATTTTGTAAGTTTAGCTCAATGCTATGTAAATTAACTTGGCCATATTTGCGTTTTCCACTTTTAAAGAAAGACAGATAACCTGTGTATTATAATACATATAGCAAATGTCTGTCCTATAGGAACTGGCCCCTGAGTCAGTTACAAGTAGATTCTTCATTCTATGCTTCCACCAAAAGACCACCTATTTTCTCTGTTTTAATCTAGTTAGTAACAGAATTCTGCCAGTGCTATTACTGCCTAACACACAGACTGCCTTTTAAAAGTTAAAATACTGTGTATTGTCATACACATACAGGTCTGCTTCTTTCTGTGTCTCAATTTAAAAATATTTGACCTACAGCATTTGCACTGCTAGTGTAGGACAAGCCACATCTCACAAATGTAATTTTTTTTTTTCTTTTTAAACAAGCGAGCAATTTTCTTTTTCACCAGAAAATACTGCAGACCTAACAAAACACATAGCTTGTGGCCATCTCTTGGTAGAGCCACTGAGATTGCAATTAGCAATTATTTCAGTGTTAGCTTATTGCATGTTTTCTCTCTGTTGGTGTAAACAGCTCTGTCTCATCTGGACAGATGAAAATAAAGATCCAACATCAAGTCCCAGTTAAAAAGGGTCTATTGACAAATACTCTTTGCCTAAATGGTGATGAAAATAATGAATTGATGGTGCCTACAAAACTGGAGTGTAAGACAAGTCATTAGAAGATGCTGATTCTGAACAAGGGTTTCTGTATTAGTGACCAAAATAAACCTAAGCTACATGAAGAATCGCTTAGAAGAAATCATAAACACTTAACAGTGGCAGCAAGACTGACACACTCAAAAGTATATAGGCTACCCAATGTGCTACCCTGTGCTGACTGACAGGGACAATTGTGTCAAAGTGCCCCAAAATATCAGAAAACTGCCCATATTTAAGATAAGCTTTTGCAGTTTGATGAGACACCTGGGATGGTAACTTCCAGCATAGCTAAGGAGACAGCTTTCTAACTCAGGTGCCATTATGTCATCCTACAGAACAGCACTCTCCACCTGCAGGCTCTACAGCTGGCTCAGCAACCAGGAAAAGATGAGTGCCTGCAAATGGAGGGGAAAGGTGCTTAGATGGAACAAGAACATAATTGCACTGAGTCTGACACTTTTTCTTCTTTGTTTTTAAAACAAGTTTAAATGTCACATTGCTGGCTGAGAAATGAACATAGTCTCAGGAACTATATTCCCTTCCAAATTCTATAAAATACAAGTTTCAAAAATGAAAATCATAGGAGACTTTATTTTTACCCAAGAAAACATAAGAAAACGTTTAAGTCAGAAAACCTAGGAATTCAACTGCACAGTCTTTATCTGAGGCGAGAAAATAAATCATTCACTGCATGTAGCAGCGTTCATGAAAATGACAGACTAACAGCTCTGAAAAGTGAAGACTTTTATGCACTGGTACAATAGGGGAAGAAGTCGTGTTGCTTTTCCCATAATGTTCTGCCACCACACATTATGATGAAGGTAGCTCAGTCTTCCAGCTGATCAGTTCACAACCTGGGGATTGTTGGTAGGTGTCATGGAGGGACTGCTTGTGAATAACCTCTACTTCTTTGAACTCAGCTGGGAGGAAAAGGGATGAGGAGACAGGAAAATTCAGCTACTTATTTCTGTGTTACACTCAACCATGCTACAGAGACAGCCATCCTTGCTATGCACTGAATTAAGCCCAGTGTAAACCCAACCCAAAAAACTATCTCAAATTGTTGTTTCTCCTGAAACCAGAAAAAAAAATGTACTGGTGTGTTGAACATTTTGAGCAACACAAGATGGAACTCCCATAAAAAGTATGCTTTCCAATCCCTAGTTCAAAATAACTACTTGATCAAAAGCTGATACTCTGTGCAGGAAGTACTCAGCCCACCACAAGGGACGTTTGCCCCAAAACCAGAACCAGCTTCCCCCTACTTGCTCTTTCCCATTTCTTCCTTGCTACGGAGCTTAGCTGTGCGTGATGCTCAGACCCTTCCTTCCATTCTGTGAGCCTGTGCTGCAGTGCTCAGTGCTGCTCTCCATATGGAGGCGAAACAGTTTAGTACAGGAACTTTGCATCTTCCCGAAGTAAATGGTAATTTTAACTCCTAATAGAAGATCACCAACTCCTTTTTCTCCTTGATTTGTCTTCTTAGATCTTCCATAGAAGATAGCTGAATGATACTTGTCTCTCAGCCACCCATTGCATCCCATCAGTCTGGTTCCCCCAGCAGCCTACTGGTGTCCTTCACCATAAGAAATTAATTTGTCTATGTATTTTTGTAGCTCAGCACTGTCTGATCAGAATTTACTACAGCTACAAGTTCTTTAATACTTCCCACTCACAATTTCATGTCCTCTCCTTCCACCCACTGATCTTTCTCATGTTCCTTAGTGCGTGGCAGGACAGGAGTGTGCCTGATACAGGCAACTGGAGACAAGCTATGCTCTGTTGTGGGAAATACTGGGGACAGGGCAGGTAACCCTCTCCACAGCTTCCATGTCTCCCTGTGAGCTTGTCTCAGTCATGCAATTGTTTCCACTTCCAAACGTTGAGGTGAAATAACTCCAGCAAACCTGGTTAATGAATTCTTTTTTGTCTGATCCAGAATAATCATCATTGAATCAGAAGTGATTTTAAATCTTGCTGTTTCAAGCTTTCTGCTTGGTACTAATACATAAGTATCATGCTTGAATTTTCAAAAATTATAATTATTTGTGGTACCTGGTTTAAATAAGGCAGGAAGGAAAAAGAGAAGGAGCGATGTAACCAAGTTCATGCATCTCATCTTTGACAGAGTCAAGAATTCAACAGGACTCTTCAGCCCAAAATTCGATCCTTTATTCCCAATGCCATCTACCCATTCGTCCCCAAGGCTACCTTCTTTAGGATAGAAGTTAGATTTTCAATAACAGTACTGCGATTTTTTTGTGTTGCTTTCCCCCTGCTCCGAGTCCCACCAAGATTTTCCCACTTGTAGCTGAAAATGGAATGCCTGAAAATATTTGGATGATTGTCTGAATAATTATTATTACAAATAATTCCAATAACCCTCTATATTACCTACAAAGATTTTTTTTTTTTAAATTATCATCCATACTCAAGACTTTTTAGTTTTCTGGGAAGATAATGTAAGAAAAATCAGTGGAACTATCTTCCTTTTATAGTGCTTTGCTCATAACAACTCATTTGGCATAATAATACTAGTAAAGCTGTGTGAAAGCAGTTATGCTAGGGCTTTTTACTTTTCAGTTATTAAGCAATAGTTCAAGCATGAACTTGCTTGGCAACCTTTATCAATGAGTTAGTGGTAGACTTCTGTCCTACCACACAACTGGCCTCATTTCAAACACATCGCCATAATGGATAATCTGGATATCTCCTCAGAGGGGGAGAAGGAGGAAAGACAGGGAAACAGAACAACATCTTCAAGTGTATGTTTGGAGCCTTTATGTCAAGGTGAAGGAATGGTCATGTTGACCCTACATTCAGTGCTGAAGATGACCTGCAAAAAGGGGAAGGAGGGATGTTAAACCTCATGCCAACATCTGTCAATCCTTGGTTAATTGCTATCTGTCTCCCTGCAACCTCCCTCTGAGGACAAGACAGTGTTTGGACACCAAGGGGAGAAAAAGACAACACTGACTACCTAATGCCACGTGAGAAAGAGAAACTCCCACCTTCTCTTTACAAATGTTATTTCCTGCCTTGAAGCCAGTGGCAACCCATTGCATCTGCAGCATCACCTTCTTGAGTCAAATTAGTCCTTTCAACTGAAAACAAGTGAGCAAGCCCTTTTTATTTGCTTGGAACTGGGGAAAGAAAAAGATCAAAAATCAACAGCAAATCTAAAATATTTTTGTTGCTCCAGGAGCCACACACACAATCTCCAAAACCACCTCTCAACTAGAAAATATCCAAGAGGATACTTCCCATGCTTCTGTAAAAAGTGTAATTTTTTGGTACATCAGCACACTGCATATCTCCAAATTTGCTTCTGTGGAAAAAACAAGCACACCATCCTTGCTGTGTCTTTAAATACATTTAATGTAATGTATTACCCAAGGAGAAATAGTTCCTTTCCAGGTCAAGTGTGGGAAGGCAATCATCTGGCAAGTATCAGAGTTTCCTGTTCTCATGTTTACCCCCTTTTTATAGAGACAGGGTACTACTACTACATAAGCAAGCTGTGTGTGCTAAAACATACAACTGGAGAGAAATAGAACTTGTCCTTTTGTCCATTTGAAAAGTTTAGCTATCATAGTCATAAAAATGTAACCTTGGAAACAGCAGCTTTCTATAGAAAATAAACTATTATAGAAATAATAATGCTAAAAGGTCCTTTCTACAGGGTGGAGATTGTATGTACTTAGCTAAGTCCAGTCACAGGCAATATATTCATGATTCAAATACATATATATGTATATACGTATATACATGCCTGTAAATATGTTTGTATATATACAAAAATACACAAGAAACCCATTTATTTAGTGACTGAAGTTTGATGGTTTTGTTCATGATTTATTTGCAAATACTCTTTGCTCTGTCAGAATACAGTTGTTGGCTGACATTATATTATGCCTCACTAAATTTTATTATCTATTCAATATAGCTTTGGCTCTAAAATTCACTATGTGAATATTCATTCCTCGTGCTGTCAGACTGGTGATTGACACTAGGGGATATTTGTCCTCATCATCCAACTACTCAACTCATTCACTCACAGAAATCATGAGCTCCATACAGAGCTCTATTTAATGCAACTGAGCAAAATGCTTCCACTATCAATACTTCTATAGTTCTCACAGATATTGTATAATAATCCATATTATTATATGAATCACACAATTTATTTTGTTCAGAAAATCTCAGTGCTTTTGGAAACCACAAAGATTAAGTACATGAGCATGTCCATGTAAAAGCTAATAATAAGGTGATTAATGTCACTGAAAGCAAACATTAGTACAGTATTAATGGAAATGGATATTTCTAAACACTGTATAAAACAATTTGCTCAACTGTAAGGAGAGGAAGAAAAGCTTTCCAGATAGAGCAGCAGACAATTTAAAAATAAATTTTGGCAGATTGCTGTACTGCAACTCAACCTAAAATATTTAAATTCCTTATACCTATTATTCTTCAAAATGGTTTATTACATAGTCAATGAAAAGTAATTTAAAGCACAGATGAATGAATTCCATTACCTCCTAAAGAATCTAATTAAGAACCTCATTCCCTAAACACACTAATCCACAGAATTATATCCTAAAGGTCATATGCCCCATGGGACCATAAAAACAGATTCAGGTCAACTGAAACATTCTGTTCATTCATGTTGATTAGCTATAATGGTTTCATTTAAACACAAACTTAAATATCAGTCTTCTCAATCAGGAACATAGATAGGCTAGTTTACCATATTGGAGTTTATCTGATGAACTTTTGATTAGCATGGGCCAGAAGCACACGTTCGGGGCATTATTAAATAACAATCCAGATAAGCCTTGTGGAAAAGCTGTGCACACTATTTAGTTGGAACAAACTATCAAAGATTCCACAGAGATGTTATGAGGTCTTCAAAAATTACACCACTCACATAAAAAATAACGTTATTTCAGTAGCAGAGAATTATTTTATTTCCTTTTTTAGCTGCAAAATAACTGAACAGCACAAGGAAATTGCGTTAGTTTCTATGAGAAAAACAGCATTTGACTTTTCCACAAGAATACAGAAGATGACCTAGATATTGAATAATTCCTATTGTAAGGAAAAGGGCATGCTTTCTGGAAATTCTTAAAACTTGTAGTCATTCATCAACATAAATAGTTAATTTAATTTTTATGGTTTTTAAGTCTACTCTTATGTGAAAGAATATCCATCCCATGGTACACCAGGTTACACATCAGAATTGGAACCACTCTTTCTACAGGGATAGGTCTTCGGAAGTCAACATCATGCTAGATAAACTGTTTCTAAGATGAAATAATTTTTAACACCACTGCCTGCTGGAAATTTCTTACCAAAGAAAGGTTATGCATTTCTTTCCCTCCTAAGCCTGAACTATTGCATTTTTGAGATTCTAGAAATGTTACATCACCACCATCACCACCTTCCCCCCCCCCCAAAAAAAAGACCACAACACAGCCAAAACCTAAAAACACGGAGCTTGGACAGGAAAAAATGAGAAGGCCTTATTTTTTAAAAACCTCTTTCATTCCACCGCTTGTGGTTCAAACCCACAGAAGCAAAGCCACACGTACCTATTCTGAGGCTACCAGCAGAACCTGGTCTACTTCCACTCACCAGAAAACACACTCAGCCTTTGATGAAACTGTGACTTCCTCCTCTCACCTTTATAAATCATCCAGCAACAGGCAGGAGGATGCCAGCCAACTCACTTGGAGCACAGCTGGTTTTCCTAAGAAATGTGCTCCTGCCTCCAGTCACCCAGGAAAGAAAACAGACAGAGCGAGCTTGGGTCCTGCCCAAGCTTGGCACTCCTGCACAGCAACCTGATAACGCTTCTGCCATGCCACCAGGTTCATTCAGCTGGGAAAATAGACGTTTAAATTATACATGCCCTAATCCCTATATCAATTATTTATTAACCCCGTGAACCATTTCTTATGCTTTGTGTCTGGGTAGAGAAAGGAAATAATAATAATAAATAGTCCAAGAACTCTACAGAACTCAGTGACAAACTTTTGATAGACCTTCCAGAATACAGTTCATACGCTCCTACACACATATAGATTTTAACATGGTTCAGTAAACTGAAAAGGAAATCTTCCACTGTTCCTCCCTTGAAAAACAAACAAACAACCTTTAGAAAAAAAACCCCACACCCCTCTGGGGCATGTTTGCAGTGACAGATTAATGAATTACCTATCTCCTAGAGAAAAAATAAACATGCAAAATTAATTAAATGTTCCAGTGTTTAGAACAATTGGAAAAATGAAAGCAGCATCCATAAGAGAAAAAGAAATTTACCTTACTTTTGAGATCACATTGGCAGAGCTTGGAAATGATACATTAAAAATAAGTGTGTGTTTGACAGCATTTGCCTACTTAAAATATAAGAACTGCCAGAACAGAGCAGAATCATCCAGCCTCTTCTGATGGACAAATTTCGGTGCTTCACAAAAGTCCACTGCTATTTTAACGCAAAGGTCTTACTAAGCTCTTTACCTAAAAAAATACCCCTAAAAATACAAGCTCCATCAAGTTGTTTTTTCTTCCATTTGATAAGTATTATCCCAGATAAGCCAGGTTAACCCAACTATACTAAATCCTTCTCCACTTTCTTACCTCACACTTGCTGAAGCAAGTGCTTGAGCGTTTTCGTGTATAAAGGCTAGACTCACACATACACCTGAACACGTGCCGAAGTGCCAGGTAGAATCCTGGTCTTCGTTTTCCTTCTCCTTCCCCATGCTAGCTGTAGCTCTTTCACGCTTCAGGCTTCCAAGCACAGTGCATTCTCTCATAGTAATGATCCCACTAAACAGAAGCCCACATGCTAAACAAGAAAAACTGACAATGAAAAGATGAGACTCAATTCCCTATAATTTATGTAACGGAGAAAAGGGAGAGGATATATATGAGCATTTTCATCCTTAACTATGCTATTGTAACTTAACTATCACACTTTCGGAGTGACACCCTTGTCCCTTACTGTTCTTTATTAGACTGTCCTCCTATAGGCAACACCCATATTCAACCTGAGAAAGCTGATTCTAAAGCCAAACTTTAGAGATCCAAGTTTGGCATTTGGATCTCTAAAAGCAAAGAATTATTTCCTATTACCCCTTTGCTATTCACACAGGTTTTGAATGCATACTCTGCTGCAATCATTACTCTGTAAACTCTATAAGAGTACTAACTATTTACCAGTAAAGTGATACTTTTATTTTCATTTTTGCAGATTTTTTAATTAAAAAAAAAAAAAAATCGCAGTATATCCACAGTGCTTATTCCACTTGTAAAAGGACAGTAGGAGCTATGCAAGTCAATTATGTTTTATTTTTCAAATGGTAATTTTTTTCCAGAACTCCTTTGCACGCATGCAAATGTACTCTCATATGTGCATCCTTCTCATCTCTGACCATCCAGCTGCAAAATGCTTCACCTTCCTTTTAAAAGCCGCAATTAAAAATATGACACTCTTATTTACTTATGCACCTTGTATAAAAATTTGAAATGGATCACACTACAGTTCTAATGGCTCTGCAACAAAGACCATATGTGCCTAAGAACTTTGGTTGCCCCAAATTCCCATGCATATCCTGCTGCAGAAAACTTGAAATTTATCTAAGACAGGCTGCTATCCATCACCAGGTCTCAGCAGAATCTGCCCTGCTGTTCGGTACTAACTGGAACTCTGGCTCTTTCTATGTTGTTCAACAAAAAAAAAGGAAACTTCTGAATCTCAAAGCCATGATAATTCAAATCCAATTTCCCTAATACCTCATGGGTTCTTATTTTAATTTGCCAGACGCATTAATTGGAAGCCACAGTGCAGCAGCATGTTTAATCTATTTTTACAGATTTTAAGATACAGAACATCTTTGACTTACAAATTAGTTTGGGGCTCACGAGTCTCTCTCTCCCTGCCTTATCCTGACAGCAGATATCAAATGGGACATTCAAATGAACTGTATGAAAACTTGAAGGTCATTTGCCAAGGGATATCCCTTAACTTGGAAACAATACTCATTCTCCCAGACTCACAGCTTAATGTTCTGTGTAAGCAATAAGCCTTAATCTCAACTTTTTTCTAGAGGTTTGCCTAAATACTGAATCAGTGAGACAAGTTGTTTTTATTACTTTCTGCTCCTCAGCAGAGTACAGAAAATATGATCCAGGGATAAGGCACACTGAATTTGGAAGTCTTTCCTTGTTTGCAAAATAACAATGAGGAACTTGCATCTTTCTGAAATTTCACAGAATCACAGAATGATTGAGGTTGGAAGAGACCTCTGGAGGTCATCTGGTATGATTCCCCACTCAAGCAGGGCCACCTAGAGCAGGGTGCCCAGGACCATGTTCAGGCAGCTTTTGAGTTTCTCTAAGGATAGGGATTCCACAACCTCTCTTGGCAGCCTGTGCCAGTGCTCAGTCATCCTTACAGTAAAAACATTTTTCCTGGTGTTCAGAGAGAATCTCCTGTGTTTCAGTTTGTTCCCACTGCCTTTTGTTCCATCACTGGGCACCACTGAAGAGAGCCTGACTCTGTCATCTTTGTAGTCTTCCTTGAGATACCTATAGATATCGATGAAATCCTACCCGAGTCCTTTTCTCCAAGCTAAACAGTCCCAGTTTTCTCAGTCTTTCCTCACAGGAGGTATGCACCTTAGTCATCTTCATCTCCCTTCACTGGACTGTCTCCAGTAGCTCCATGTTACTCTTGTACTGGGGAGCCCAGATCTGGCCCCAGTACTCCAAGTATAGCCTCACCAGTGCTTAGCGAAGGCTAAGGATCCCCTCCCTTGATTTGCTGACAGCACTCCTAATGCAGCCCAGGATGCCATTAGCGTTCTTTGCCACAAGTGCACATTGCTGGCTCATGGTCAACCGGGTGTCCACCAGGATCCCCAGGTCCTTTTCTACCAAGCTGAAATTTGCTCTTAAAATTATTCAGTCAGTTTTCCCAAATAACTCTTAGTGTGTTGAACATTTATGTGCCACCTACTGCATGTGCTCAGTCTTTAGAACAGGGAAGCGTTGGTGGGTTTTCTTTCAGCATATACCATTGCCTTTCACAGAATCACAGAACCACAGAATCAC